>NC_142165.1:87944200-88244468 GCF_029865625.1 Vigna umbellata | reverse complement strand
CTCTGTGGAAAAATCCCTGCAATGGAGATGAACGATTTTAGTTATTGATGGTGGAGAAGATGAGTGTTGCAGTTCAACGATGTTATCTGTGGTGGAGGTGATGAAGGAGCCTATGGCGATTTGCGACAGCTTTGCTACTGGTGGTCCGACGATGGATGGTAGGGGAAAGACTAGGGTTTCTGGGGTAGAAGATGATGATGTGTCAAAGGTGATAACCTAACTCAACTCAATGTTTAATAAAAAAATAAAATTCCACATCAGATTTTCTTATTAGTAAATAATATGAGCACGTCATTTAAAAATGAAGATCAACATGTCATGTCAACCATATGTTAACACTATTGGGCCCAATTTAACGGCAGATGTCTAATTGTTGCAATTTTCACAAAATAAAAACCTAATTGAGACGCCGAAAAGAAGAGGATCAATTTGAGATTCTTGACGAAAATAGGGACTTACCGAAACATTAAACCAATTCTAAACAAACTTAAGCATGCATTGGAAATTCTTTCATACAAATAACTTTAGAACATAATGTTTACAACATCGAGGTACAAGACTTCCAGCAATTCATCAATTAGAAGTATCACTCTTAATTAATCTACTCCTTACAGACACCACAACATAGCAGTATAACATTACAATCATCCTTGCACCTTAAAAAATAATAACAATAACGTATAAAGCATATATTTTCATGCACTCTAATTAACATTCAATATTGGAATACATGTATCCACATAAGTGCTATTATGAGATACCATTCAAGTTACTCTAATTTATTTAAGCTATTTGACAAAACATATCACAAAAATTGGTTTATGTATAAGTCAATAGTTTTCTAAATCTTATTAAAACAGAGCACACCACTAAATATAATTTTTTTCAACAACATAAGTTGTAATCTCAAAGCAATAGGACCAATGCAATCAAACTCAAAGCACCAAATAGATAAATACCATTTTTTGACTCGCACCATTTGTACCACATACCACATTTATCGAAAAACCATTTGAACATTACCATTCATAAGTCCTTAAGATTGTAGTAGAAAATGTGGACAAAAATCACAAACAATATTTCTCGAGGTATGTAGTTTCACCGTTCTTAAGGACTTATCTACGATTGATAACTTTTTGGCAAGTATACCAAATCGTTCCAAGTAATACAGTGAATAAGTAAAAGTATCGTCTCCCAAGGGACTTGTGCAACACATGACAATTCTTCCTTTTATAACTCAATTAGACATCAAAATGCACAAAACAACACAAGAAACTATTTTTGGTATTTTATCAAACAGTTGGTGTGCAAGGAATTTTATTTTAAAGAAACTTCGTTGGAATTGCGTTTCATGAATCATATGAATATAAAACTCTGTTCAATATTTCATTACTTCGTTCAAACATTCACATCAAGGCATACTAGTCCTAATCCCTTAACAACTAGTTCTAAATTAATATATTAAAATGATAATCCCTTAGTCAATTTAATATACAATTTGCATTAAGTCCGATGTTAAGAATGATCAAGTTATTGAGTCTATCCCTAAATCCCAAATCACTTAAGTGCTCTATCTATGTTCATGTCCAAAGTTACTTTCCAGTAATCAAAGACATTCAAATAACATTATATTTTCATACAATGATAATAAATTCAAAAAAGAGCATATGAACGAAACGATATATTGAGTAGGAAAATTACATCACAGTGAGTTCATTACATCCAATCCCAACGAAAGAGAAATTTAACTACTCCTAGTCATCTAAAACGTACACATTTGAAGCAATCCCTTGCAACAATGGTGTCTTGATGCCTTGAAGTAGTCTCCAGAAGTTCCTGAGATGTTTTCGTTTCTTTCTTTTGTCCGGAACTTCTGTCAGAAGAATGTTTCTGTCCTTCTGTCATGTCTTTTAAAGCCACTTAATTTCATTAATTCGCTTAGCGCACATGTACTGGTGCGCTATGCGAATTTTCTTAACTGCTGCACTTTAACTAATATTATTCGCTCAGTGCACAAGTACTGGTGCGCTATGCGAATTTCCTTCTTCTGGCAGTGCGAATTTTGGCTTTCGCTTTGCGAAAATTGGCTGACAGAGTCTAAATAATACACCATTTCCTGTACAATATTTTACATAACAATCTACTACCTATTACAACTTTTCAATGAGGAACAACATGAATAATTACAAGATTGAGCTCATTTATAAGTGTAGAAACAATTCTTTTTCACACTTATCAACTCCCCCAAACTTGAACTATTTCATGCCCTCATGAAATCACATAAGAAAATGAACATCATAAGAGACATTTGACATTTTGATAAAATGACTCTGCATATCAGAATAATCACATGAATTTCCAAAGATTTCAAACAAGTATGACATGGTGCATCACTCACAAAATCATTTGTGCATAGAATATGAACAACTAGATCAACATTTATCATTACTCACACTCAAGTGTTTGTCCTCACATGACAGTAGAATTGACATAGAACTTCATCAGCTTTTGCATTTCCAGCCAAAGAAAAGGGAAATAGACTCATTCTAATTGCTTCATCTGGCACATGTAAAATTTTTACAGTGTTACAAATCTCATTAAAAGTTGTCAGATGATCGTAGGAATTTTTGTGTAACATTCCTGTAAACTGATTACTTTGAACAAGGTGAATCAGTGCTGGTTTCATTTCCATATGAGCAGCATTTACCACAGGTCGGGCTATACTGTTGAAAGATGAAGGTATAGACACAGAAGCATAATCTTCCAATGTACGCCTAACTCTTGGTTGTTCCTCCTCATTATTTCCCTCCATATCCTTATCCTTTTTGATCAGATGAAGAAAAAGTGTTGAAGATAGCAGACAAGCTAGCTGCTCTAGCTTCTTTTTTTTCTATTTTCTCTCCTACGTCTACTGTTATTCCTACGGGTTGTTCTCTCAATCTCAGAATCAAACAATAAATTTTCAGATGTTGTTCTCCTTCTCATTCAGAGAACAACAATCTCAAGATAGCAACCCAAAGAAATAACAACAGAAACAAAACACAACGTATATATACAGATATACAAAAATTAAAAGGGTTAAATAGGTTTTTAGTCCCTAAACTATTGGCCGTTTCTGGTTTTCGTCCCTCTTTCAAAGTAAGGTACAAATTGATCCTCATTCTTTTCGAAACGTTCGTTTTAGTCCTCGGAATTTTGGTTTTAGTCCTCATTTGTTGTTAAATGAGGACCAAATTTTTAAACAGTGTTTAGTTTTCAAGGACTAAAACGAACGTTTCGAAAAGAATGAGGACCAAATTGTACCTTACTTTGAAAGAGGGACGAAAACCAGAAACGGCCAATAGTTTAGGGACTAAAAACATATTTAACCCAAATTAAAAACAATGGATTTACAGATAATGGAACAGAATTGAAATTGATAAACAATAAATGACTGAATTAACAATAACAATCAAAATTCCCCGGCAGCGGCGCCAAAAACTTGATAACTTTTTGGCAAGTATACCAAATCGTTCCAAGTAATATAGTGAATAAGTAAAAGAGTATCGTTCTCCCAAGGGAATTTGAGTTACGTTATTCAATTATAATTATTTATCAAGATCAATTACTGATGAAAACATTTAGGATTTCAATTTGGAATTAAACATGAAAGTAACAACGTAAAAAAAATTTAAGATTAAAAAATTGCTATAAAAGATCATTGGAATTGGTCTTTGACTAACAATACAGTAAGATCCTAGAACAAAATATATTCTCTGTTCAAGCATTCACATGAGAGTATCTTGGTTTAATTCCTTAAAACAAGTTCTAAAATTATCTATTGAATTATTAATTCCTTAATTAATTCATCACATAATTTTGCATTAAATTCAGATGTTGAGAATGACCAAAAGCACATAAGCTATTCCTAGCGTAGTTACTTTTAGTTTCTTTTCTTACGTTTCTGGTTCTAAAAATACTTCCCAGTACAACAGAACTTTTAAAGAGATTAATACTTCATTATCATCAAAAGCAAGTCAAGAAAAGAACAAGAACAGAAACATATATTGCACAGGAAATTTACATTAATGATTCGTCATACAACCAATTCCAATGAACGGAAAATTTAGCCTATCCTAGACATCTCAAACGTACTCTTTACAGCAATTCCTTGCATAAAGTGAAGTCTTGATGTCTTGAAAGGTCTCCTGATCGTCTCCTGAATTCTCCAGTATTTTCCTGGCTATTTTCGTGTGTCAGAAGATGGTTCCACATAACTTAATTAATTCGCTCAGCGCACAGGTGTGTGTGCGCTATGCGAATTTCTTGTAACTGCTGCCTCTCAACTGATGTTATTCGCACACCGCACAAGTATTGGTGCGCTATGCGAATTTCCGTTTCCTGGCAGTGCGAGTTTTGGCTTGCGCTATGCGAGAATTGGCTTACAGACTCCCAATTATACATCCTTTCCTGTACAATAATTTACAAAACAATCTACTTCCTGCTACAACATTTCACTAAGTAATAACATGAATAATTATAAGATTGAGATCATTTATAAGTGTAAAAACAACTCTTTTTCACACTTATCAACGATATATTGCGCAAGCCCCTAGGATAACAGGAACTTCTCATAATTTTTTTATGATCCCAAAACTAGCAAGGTACTCTAAAAAGAGTAGAAATAAACCCATGATATTTTTAGAAAAGAAAAGGAAAAAGGATAAAACTAAGAGGAAGGAGAATGAAAGAAAATTGTTGTGTGTTTAAGAATGCAGGAAATGCTCTATTTATAGAGTGTGAGTCTGCTCCCTAGCTGAAAAACTTGGTTAAAGACCGTTACCAACAATAATGAATAATAAATAAATAAAAGTTGAAAGTTGCACCAAAAAAACATTTTGCCTACAATAATGAATAATAAAAGACTGACCATTTACACTTTTGAGCGTTGCCCACATTCAAATCCACCCTTTCTTTTGTAATAAATTATTATTTTACAACAATTTATCATGGATTTAATTTATCATACTGTATCGTCAAGTATTTTGATGATACGATAACAATGTCTCTAATGATATATTATGACCAAATAACTAATAGAAATATAATAATAAAAGAAAAGTATACACATATTAAGGGAATAAATATTGTACCGTCGCAAAATCAATCATCCATCTATTCTTTTAATGGTTATGGGTAGAACTAATCTCCAAGAATGGGTCTAACGACGTAATGTCTGTGGACTGAGATATGAGAAAGGTTAGAGAAACAACGAAGAGATAATGAAATATCATTTGTGGGCTTAATTACTCATTGTGAGTGGGTCAAACATATGTGGAGTCCGAGTTTGTGAAAATGTTTTTTATTATTATTTCCTAGTCTTTTAGGATTATTCTTGTATATCTTGTAGTTCATCTTCACAATTTTTTAATATCTTTATAATCTTTTATATTTACCTATTTTTGGGGAATAAAAACTTTTTGTAATTGATTTATCTATAAATAAATGCTAACTCATTTGGGCAAGGGATGAAACTGATATTGGCATAAAGGTAGTCATAAACTTTAAATTAAGAGAGTATCTAATCTTTCCCCTCACAACCCACCACCATTGCAACCTAGGACTTTGTCGTCGCTGCCCTACGTCGCCGACTGAGCTCATCACGCCAAAGATCAAGCAAGCTACCAACACCACCAACAAGATTTTCTTCTTTTCCTTATGTGGTTTTTGCGCTTCAGCTTTTCCGATGAGCCCCTAATAACATCGCTTCTTTGATGAGTAGGGACATAACTAATACCCTTTTTCCCTCTCTCTTTCTCTCTCAGATCTAAGAATGTGAAAATAGGTTGGAGTGATGGTTCCTTTTTATTTTCATTCTCCTTCACGTGATGGTTCTTGACAATTTCCATTCACCCAAAATAAATTTGTTGGACTGGTAGTTTTTTAGGGGCCAGTAGTGCTCTGTTAGTGGAAAAAATCATGAAAATAAAAAAATGAAGAAAGGAGAGAAGAAGATGAACTAGATCATGATGTTTATCGATGAATTTTACTGACGAATATGTTTATCTATAATTACCTATGAACATTACTATGGATTTTTTTCACATTAATTATCAACGAAATATAAATTTTATCGGTAAAATTTAACTAGAATAATTTTATCAATAGATTTTTTATTGTCGATAAATTGTTGATAATTTAAATTTACCAATTAATTTTAAGTATTGCTCACAACAAATTTTGATTGTTGATAATAATAATTTTCTTGTAAACAATTTATTATAGTAATAAATTTTATACACACATTTTATGTTTTATGTTTCATTTTTAATTCCCTTTCTCCAATTTTGTACAAAGAAACAAAGTAAGATGATATATAATTTATGGAAAAGTATATGTGTATAGTTTCAAAATTCAAATGGTAAAATTGATAGATATGAAAGTTGAACCATAAAATTCGAAAAATTACATGTTAGTAGTAAAATTCACATAATTGTAAAAGTTAAATAGTAATATAAGTAATCTAAAATGTATTTCAATATTGCCCTCTATACTCTACATTAGTCACGCTATTACATTACTAGTAATTCAATAATGATTTGAAAATGATAAAATGTAAATTCATAAAATTAGAATTCACAAAATATATAAAATAGGAATAATAAAAATATTTGTGTTCACCAATATCTATTGATAAAATCTGAAATAATTGATACTTGTGGGTATTATTATTTACAATAGTGAACAACACGTAAGATAGGATATAACATTATCCATGTCCACAAATATTTATTACCTAAACAAATTACAATTAAAATTTAATTTATAATTTGTTATGTTAAAGTTAATTTATATTTTATCAGCTTAAATTTAATTAAAATTAAAATTAAATTTTATATTTAATTTATTTTATATTATTTTTCTAATTTTGTTTATATTTTATTTTAAAATTTTAAAAAATATTTCTTAAAATATTTATAGATGTCCATAAATATTACGAATATTAAAATATCCATAAATATTTTTTAAACTGTTATCTGATAAATAACGAATATTTTTTTTTGTTAAAAATAAATATTATCTGACCTCTTTAATATAAAAGTTTAATAATTGAAAATATTATATATAAAAAGAAAGTTTATCTTCCGCGGAAGCGTGTATACCGAACACGCTTCAATGGGTGGTGTAAATTTTGGTACCTTTTTAAAGTGCTTGTTATGATTGATTGATGACGAAGGAAATTGAAAGAGAATATCGTCCACGTAAATGCGACTTCAATTTTGGATGCTACAATATCGTTTTCGTAGAGTTATCTTTTGGAGCTGTACCATTCACCTGAATCAATTACGCCAACCAAGCTTTGTTTTATTTGAAAAATTTTTTATAGTCTTCTCGTGTGCTCAAAAAGCCTCCCACCCCTATTTGGGAGAGAATGTTAGTTTAGTTTAGCCATAAGTCTTCCTAAAGATGTTTTCATTTTCCTTACTTTCTCACCCACCAATCTCTCCCCACTTTCTTTTCCTTACAATACTTTCTTAATTTCATTGCCTTAATATCTCACCAAATTCAACGCGAATATGCCTTTGCAATAATGATAGTAAGGGGAATCATATATGGAATATTATGGAATCATACTAAATGTCACAATTATAGACAACAAATTTCACCGAGGTCATTCAATTTGAAGAAAATGTCTCTTGGTAGTTGAGAAATACACAAGGTAATTCTTTTCAAAAAAATTGATTAAATATATAATTATGAATAAATTTTATTTTCCCAAACTTTTATAGGATTGAGATAAATTTAAAAAAGTATATATTAGAATTATTCGAAGTCTATCTTAGATTTATCGTACAATTATTATCATATCATTATCAGATTTTATTAATAGTTAGTAGTAAATTTAAGATTTACCTTATCTTAATATAAAAAAATATATTAAAAATCATATGTGACTTAAATATAAGAGTAAATTATAATATATAACTCTTATTTTATAAATTAAATTTATAAAATTAAATTAGACTTATAATTTATTTATTAAAACTCTTCATCCTGTTTGTCCTTTTACCTTGACATTAAAACTAAAATTAAAAACCTTTGATATATGTTTTTGAGGAATCTCCCTAGAGACGTATTACGCGTGAAAGCACGCAAAGACGCAGGTTGTTAATTGCACGCCGTGGACTTCACGTAATTTGAATACAAATATGTCATCGTAATAATAATTTAATAAACCAAATCTAAGTGACAGGCTTATAGGGGAATGAAAGATGGAATCTTATCCAATGGATTCTGGGAATCTTCACCTCTTATTCTTTTTTTTTGGATGATCGTATACGTTTGTCAGGTACAATTAGAACATAGGAAGTAAAAACGTATAGGTATAATATGCAATAATATCATAAAGGAAAAACAAACAGATGACAAAATATAAATGAGATAGGCGAACACAAATTATTTGCTTATAATTTTATTTTATTTTAAGTAAAATATTAAATGCTCATTTCCTTTTGGAGTTCATTTGGATAAAACAAGAAAAATATTATAAAGATAACCATATAAATGTGATGAGAAAAACAAAATCAACCTTATCTTGTTTTTTGGAAATGAAACTGATAACCTCACTGAATGTATTTGAAAATAAGATAATAATGTAAATAACATGAGAGTGATAATGAGATGAAGTTATATTTTTTAATGGAGGTGTTAATTTTATTAAAAGTATAATAGAATATAGTTAAGGTAGGGATATTATTTATTATATTGTTACAAATTCATATGTTAATAATAGTTAAATGTATAAGATATGTTATTTATATTTTAAGTTTATTTGACTCACAATTTGAATAAAATACGTGTTTAAGCATGTGGATGATTTTTATTACATTTGAGATTTACTTTTATTTTTATTTTTATGAAGATTAGTGAGTTTTATTAAGTCTTATTAAGGTATAACTTGGTGCAAGAGTTGTAATTACGTTTAGGAGCTTATTAAATATAGCTTAATTTGAAGCTCAACGTTTTAAAAAGATGCTTAGATATTACTAGTTAAGATATGTGTAAGGAGGAAGATTTTTGTAATAATAGTTTTAGTAAAAACCGTCACTAGTGTAGAAAGGGTTTTAGACGTATGTTATTTTGGACTTTTAAAGTCAGATCCCGATCCAACGTCTTTATGGGTGACGTTAATGGGACGTCGGACTCCACAGGTTCGACGTCTTTCTGATTAGTGAGGTCTTAAAAACTTCATACAATGAATGATCACTCATTCCATTTGTGCGTGCCTTCAGCAAGTAGGCGATGCGAATCTATAGTTTCTATGTTTCAATCGGGTACTAATTGCTTGGATGCGTTTGAAAGCCTCGAGATTCCTTTCAGAAAAAAATTCTTTCTAGGTTTGTCTTGTGTCTCCGTAACAAATGGTCCATTTATTGATGGGCGAACAACAAGGATTGAACACGTGCGTGGTGGATTCACAATCCACTGCCTTGATCCACTTGGCTACATCCGCCCCTACCCCCAGGTTTAAGTCTTTATCTACGATCAGATTCTTTATGAACCCCCTATGACCGCTATCAAATAGAAGCTTTATCCTAGACTATAACTATAGTAGTAGCAAGTATATTTCTTGTTTTTTGGAATTAGGGGAAGCAAAGCTTCAAACAAAGAGGTTGGGTTGTTCACTTCATTGATTTGACTTCACTTTACTGAAGATTCAAGATAGGGGTCGGGCGGGCACTGAAGGCTCGTTTAGTAGAAAGCAAGCTCCGCTTTTTGAAGCGAGCCCCTAGAAAGCCTTTGCACGCTAGCCTCTTGTAGTTTATAGACATCGAACATGCATTAAGCGACGTCTAAGGGCACTATAGACGTCGAACATGGCATTAACCGACATCTAATGCAAATCGTGTCTTTGGGTAACATAGTAGCACCTTTTTCCTTTGCTAGTTTCGTCATAGAAAAGGTTGCGTCTTTTGGACCTCTTATGGTATTTCAACCGAAAACCGAATGTGGGTCCTTGCCTAGTTCCATTCCAACCGGCAATGAAAACGAATACGGTGACATGAGAACTAGGCAAGGACCTAGGTTCGGTTTTGGGTTGAAACGCTATAAGACATCCAAAAGACGCAAGCTTTTCTTACGAGGAAACTAGTAGAAGGAGAATGTGCTACTACGCTACCCAAAGACACGAGAAAAACTGCATCAAAACACAACGAAAACTCATTTTAATCGGTTCAAAGGGAAGATAATCCATCAAAGACTAATTTAATCGGAGTAAAAGTAAGTTTAAACGGTTCAAAAGAGACAAAACGCACCTGAAAATGCAATGCCGCGGAGAGAAAAGGCGAGAAGGAAGACGATGAAGTGTGCGTAACCGCGAGTTCAATTTCTGATTTAACAACAAACAAGACGTCTGACACAGAGGGCACCGACGTCTATTCTCGCCTAGACGTCGGAGCCCTCACTAATATGACGTCCAAAACAACTTTTCACCTACCATGTCAGACCATTTAGACTTCGGATGGCGGGATCAGACCTCTATATGGTGGAAAAAAAAGAACTTTTCATCTACCTGTCAGACATATACACGTCTGTTAGGAGGGACACCGACGTCTATAATCGTATATCAACATCGGGGTGGCGGGATCAGACGTCTATATGGCGGAAAAAAAAGAACTTTTCATCTACCTGTCAGACGCATAGACGTCTGTCAGGAGGGGCACCGACGTCTATAATTGTGGACGTCGGTGCCCCTCCTAACATACGTCTATGTGTCCAATTTATTTATAAACATGTCACCGATCAATAATTTCCGTATTTTGTAGTCTGACATCTATTAGATAACTTTAAAGACCAATTTTACACTAATGTATTGAATGATAACCTAACATATTGTTATTAATATCTGATAATTTGAAATACATCATTTATTAAGTATTAATGAGAATATGAGAAAGATTTCATTGTCTTGGAATTTTAAATCAGAGGTATAGTGTTAATATCTGATTTGGATTTGACTTATATGTCCTTTTCTTGTTGAATTATTTATGATGAAAGATCTATCAAGTATGTCATCTAGAAAGAGATTGAATTTTGTATTATTTAAAAGTGTGAGAATTAAATTTATTCAACAGACAGTATAACAATCTGCATCATATTTAATTAAAAGCAAATTTTTCACTTTTGTTTTATGATTTTCACTCTATTTATTTAATTTAACTTTATACAACGTATGAGTCAATAAATTTAGTTACTACTCAAGCTTGTTGTTGGACAAGGTTATGGTACTTTGTACATACACCTTTGCTAAACTTTTCTCTCTGTTTTATTTTTAAAATTTTTAAATTGGTGTTTCTTCCTTCACCCATCAAATTTCTTCCTGCAACCCATCAAGCTAAATTTTACATTCCGGAACATATTAGATTAATTCTGGAAATATCTTTCCTAAGAAATTCATCTCACTTTTATTCTGGATTAAAATTTCCAAAAACCTGTGATGGAGTGTAGAAAGAAATTTGATAGATGCAGAAAAAACACCCGTTTCGAAATTGGCAAGCCCTTCCAAGCCCAACAACCAATCCCAATGTACAAGAGCTTTTGTGTTTTTCACCCTATTTTGCTAAGTTCACCCCAATTATTGTATTTAATCTATTTCTCTTTGACAAAAAGGCGCCAGACAGAAACACGTATACATAATTTACACAGTACATGGTGGAAACATGCTTGTTTTGTTGCAAGTGTTTGTTAAAACAATACATATTTTTGCGTTTTTAATTGGTTTGCAGCAAGAATCGCAAACCTGTTTTGAACGTGTATTTTAATAAAACATACAGAAAAATTATTTTTTTAATATAACTGTTTAGATTTAACCAAACAAATAATGCTATATTTGAATTTTGAAGTTTTGAAAGGGGACTATCACCTTTGACAATTCAACTATTGTGGTGGTTGTCAAAATCAACCAAGTCGCTCTTAACGTACACGAGAAATTGACCTTTCTAATTATTTATCAAAGTAGAAAAGTTGGTGTAAATAACATGAGTTAGCAAACACGAATGAGTATTATAATTATATAATAGAAAGTTGAATTGAATAGGATAAAACTTGTTGGAGGTTAATATCTTTTTAAGGATTTCAACTGTGGAAATAGTTGGTAAATTTTAGTTAAAAACTTAAAAAAGAAAGTTAGAAAGTAGTTTTCGTTGAAAAATGTAAAACATTACTAAGTTGTTGGAACCTCTGTGGTTGTTTGCAGGGATCATATGGCTAACTAGGCTAATTAAATCAAAGATGGTTTAAGTGTCTTCTTTTCTTTAAAAACAAGACTATTATAGTAAATTAATGAGATAAGTTATTTGCCTTGGTCTACTAGACATGAAGATAAAAGATTATAAGATTACCTGAAATAGTTGTATTGATTATTAGACCAGAAAAAACACTAATTAGCCTAGGAAATAGGAAAAAAGAAAAGAAAAAAAAAGGACGGATTAAGATTTCAGGTTTGTGAACCCATATAGGTTTGGCTTGCAACCGTTGCCGGCATAAAATTAAAATCTTGGACTTATGTTGTGTTGGTTACTTTCCTTTTAAAGTTCTGTTTGAAAGTTTCAAATTCTTATATATGAGTGAAAAAGCACAGTGTTATATATATATATATATATATATATATATGTTATGTAGTAAGGATATTTATGTAATAACATAAATATCTTAGATATTTTAGACAGTTAATATATTTGTCAAAGCCACTAGCCACATTTTTAGGTAAGGTGGTTATTTTTATTTTGCTTATAAATACAGTGACAGGACCAAAGTCCAGGTACGTTCTCTTTATGCTCTAGAGATCCTGAATAATATTTCAGAGCAGTACCATAATTACTCTCTGGAGAGCTGAGGCTCCATAATTCACATCTGACTTGAGCGTCGGAGTATCTTTGCAGGTACCTCCCCCTCCTTTGGCGAGTATGAATAGCAACAATTGGAGAAGAGCAAGCGTCCCAGACAGCGTCCCAGACAGCCAGGAGCAATAAAGACACACCGGACAAATGTACACCGAAACATTTTGGCGCCCACCGTGGGGCCGAGGGCCATCCCAATGAAGCCACAAGAGGAGCCTCGGCCTCAATGAATCACTCCTTCGAATAGAGCTACTCCATCAAATCGCGGCATCGCCACCAAGATTCCCCTCCTCGAGCCATTGACATCACTGTCACTACCGGATCAAATGACGCCTCCATCGGGTTTCTCTCCTCCTTCCCCCGTGAGCCATTGATGTCAGTAGACATCACCGAAATCACTCCCCTTTGTGGGTCAGATCCCGTACAAAAACATGCTTAAATTCATCATTCACCTCCCTCAACGATGGTGGACAAATGAGAGGAAACTTCTTCCATTGCCTCTTTGAATCTCGACGTCGTCATCCCAGTCTTTCCTTCTATTTGGAAGATACAACAATGTCGTGAAAGGGCTGTCGCCTTCATCATCAGTTTCTCGCTCATCCGTATACTCACCTCTCCTCCATCCAGCAGCACTTGGCACGCGTCAGTATTCCTCGCATACACATTTCTTCTCGTCGCATCATCAACTTTATCAGCCACGTTTCAAGTCTCCTCATCAACGAAGCCTTCGAGAGATTCTTTACTTCAGAATCTCAAACTCCTCACGTCTGCCCAATCCACCGAACCACATATTCCTCTCTGCTTCACGACCATTCTCCACCGATTAAATCCTTTCTCACCGACTAAAATCACTTCTCCATTGCTCAAACCACTTCCGCATCAAACCCTCGGTTTTCAACCGAACAAACCTCGAATCTCTGGTTTGTTCCTCGCTGTTCATCTTTGAATCTGATGCCACCAAGCCAGAGCCACTGCCATTTGTCAGGCTCATCACCGGCCAAGGAATCAGACTCCCAAATCAAAACCCAGAAATTAGGGAGCCATTATCAAACTCGCACTTCCCTTCCAGAGTCGCGAAACTCAGTTCGTATCGCCATGGAGATCGCAACAGCAACCTAAATCGTGAACGCACATCGAATTTCTATTGCCGTTATGTTTGACGACATCGTTCCTTGCTCATCCACTCAATAACACTCTTCCATTTCTTGCATCGTCCCTACTAGACGAAGAATCTTCCATGAGCGCGTCCAATAAATGAAGAGCAATGCCACCGCACCACCGCCAGCAGCCTCTCTGCACTCGCACACACCAGAAATCCCTAATTTCCCAATAATCAAAAACCCTAAATCCCCAAATTGAACTCAGTCACAGCCACATCAGCAAACTCGCCGTTTGCGCGGAAGGTTCCCACACGAAAGATTGCCAAACTGATCGCAGACCCATTCTCCACGTCTTCCGCAACAATCGCGCCATTCACGCGTGATTCGGTTCTTCCTCCACGTCATTCAACCCAAATTCTAATCCCCAAAATTCAACCGTTCGGCCTTGCGCGTTCGGTTCACGGACATTCGACCCTATTGATGCGCCACACCATTCGGTCCTGTGGACGAGCGTTCGCTATCAGCCGTTCGTCCTCGCCCTTCGGATTCGAACGCTCGACAATGAACGTGGACGAGCGTTCAAATGGCAGCCGTTCGTCATCAACCTTCGGATTCGAACGCTCGACAATCATTGTGGACGAGCGTTGAAACAATGGACCACTCGGCCTCGCCTTCGTAGCCGAACGCTCGACAATCAGTATGTGGACGAGCGTTCGTCAATCCATTTAAACGAGCGCTCGTCCATGCATTTCAACGAGCGCTCGTCAAACCAATGTAAACGAGCGTTCAAGCACTGCTCGACACTCCACTAGGCTTGGACCGCTCGACGAGCAAGGGGACGAACGTTCAAACGATCCCCGACGTTCGTCCACTCGGTCACCAACGTTCATCCGCTCCGTCATTAACGTTCGCTTAGGGCGTTCGTCACTTCTCATGATCATCTACGTTCGGCCTAGAGTGCTCATCACGTTGTTTATCATCAATGTTCGGTCCAGAGCGTTCGTAACTTCGTTTATCATCTACGTTCGGCCTAGAGCGTTCGTCACTTCGCTCTGATGTTCGGCCTCTAGCGTTTGGCCTCGCATATACTCGAACGCTCGACCATCAATGTGTACGAGCGTCCAACAAGCCGGGCGTTCGTCCTCGCCCTTCCGATGGAGCGCTCGACAATGCCTGTGAATGTGCGTTCAGCCTCGCCCATGGGATTCGAACGCTCGACAATCAATATGTG
This sequence comes from Vigna umbellata, assembly GCF_029865625.1. Taxonomy (NCBI): domain Eukaryota; kingdom Viridiplantae; phylum Streptophyta; class Magnoliopsida; order Fabales; family Fabaceae; genus Vigna; species Vigna umbellata. The sequence continues at coordinate 88,229,259 of NC_142165.1, read as the reverse complement.
GACGAGCGTTCGTCCATCCATTTCAACGAGCGCTCGTCAGTTCATTTCAACGAGCGCTCGTCAATCCATTTCAACGAGCGCTCGTCCATCTGTTTCAACGAGCCCTCGCCCATCCACTTCAACGACGTTCGTCCACTCAATCCTCAACGTTCGTTCACTCCGTCACCAACGTTCGGCCATCCATGGCCTCAACCATTCGGCCATTCGTTTCAATAGCGTTCGGCCAACAATGCTCTGTCGTTGACGTTCGGCCTAGAGCGTTCGGACCTTCGTTCATCATTGACGTTCGGTTCCAAGCGTTCGGCATAAGCTTTGCATAGAGCGTTCGTCCCTTCGCGTGATCTTCAAAGTTCGGCCTAGAGGGTTCATCACTTTGCTTATTATCAACCTTCGGCCACTACCACTCGACCATACGTCAATACGAGCGCTCCCGCATTCGACCTCAACGTTGGACAGTTCATTTCAACGAGCGTTCAAGAAGCGCTCGCCAAAGCCTGCGTACGAGCGTCCTTGCTGTTTGCCGTTCGCCCTCACCATTTGGATCCGAACGCTCGACTATATCAACGAACGTTCACAAACTCAATCGTTCGGCCATACTCTTGTTCGGCCTCTGTGCGTTTGGTCCACTCGGATCCCAAGCGTTCGTCCACCCGAAATGCACAACGTTCGTCAGATATTGGAATGTCGGCCACCCGCTCAATATCGTTCATCCACTTGAATCCGCCAGCGTTCGCTCATTCGACTACAGCTGATACTCGCTTTGGTCCTCATTAACGTTCGGTCTTGAACGCTCCACACTTCGCTTGTCATTAACGTTCGGCCTCTCAACAATCAATATGGACGAGCGTTCAAGCCTTCAGTCGTTCGTCCTCGGACCGGTCGTCCTCGCCCTTCGGAATGGAACGTTCGACAACGCCTGTGGACGAGCGTTCAAACAATCAGCCGCTCGTCCTTGAACCGTTCGTCCTCGCACTCTTATTTGAACGCTCGACAACGCCTGTGGACGAGCGTTCAAGCCTTCAACAATATCAACGAACGTTCGGCATGATACTCCCTATGTACGAGCGTTCAACAAAATATGTGTCGAGCGTACAAACAATCCTCACGCTCAATGGACGAACGTTCAAACTGTCCCCGACGTTTGTCCACTCGATCTCAACCGCTCGTCCACTCTGTCCCCAGCGTTCGGCAACTTTGACTTAACACTTCGGTCAACCGCCTCAAATAACGTTCGTCCACTCGGATCAACCAGCGTTCGCCCATTCGACTAAAACCTTATACACTAGTCCTCAGTGACGTTCGGCATGTTGGTTTCAACCGTTCGGCATCTTGGCTTCAACCGTTCGGCCAATCACTTAATTAACGCTCGGCAATATCTGCAGGAAGTGTTCGGTCATTCGGACTCACAAGCGTTCGGTCAATCAATGTCTTTGACGTACGGCCTCAAGCGTCCAGCATTCGGCCTAATTAACGTTTTGCCACCAGGTTTGCAATTTGACCAAACGGTCTCACTTATATACTCAATATTATTTCTTACAGTGCAGATAATCGTCTCTTGTACATAAAAGCGGACACCTGAGAGCCGTCCATACTGAAGCACTTCTCAACCTGGCAGATGTTCGCCCAAGAACACCCAGGTGCATAAAGGGACACACTCCCGCTGGTAGATGTTCGCCCTAGAACACCCAGGTGCATTGAACAAAGGGACACACTTCCGCTGGTAGATGTTCGCCCTAGAACACCCAGGTGCATTGAACAAAGGGACACACTCCCGCTGGTAGTTGTTCGCCCAAGAACACCCAGAACATCAACCGCTCGACAAACCATGTCCACGAGCGTTCTACGGGATACACTCCCATGGGTCACTGTTCGCCCAAGAACACCCAGTACATTCGAGATACACTCCCACTGGTAGATGTTCGCCCTAGAACACCCAGGAGCATCAAACAAAGGGACACACTCCCGCTGGTAGATGTTCGCCCTAGAACACCCAGACCATCAAACCTAGGGGACCATCCCCATAGCCTAGCTTATGTTCACCCAAGAACATCAACTTTTCAAAGATTCTGTCTTTCAACGCTCGACATTCAATTGTCAACGAGCGTCCACTCAATCAGCGTTCGGCCTCAACGCTAGACATTCAATTGTTAACGAGCGTCCACTAAGTCAGCGTTCGGCCTCAACGCTCGACAAACAACGAGCGTCCAAACTTCGCTGGATATTCCATTTTAACGAGCATTCAAGAGCCGCTCGTCAATTCACATCAACGAGCGCTCGGCAGTCCATGTTTACGAGCGCTCACAAACCATCCTCACGCTCAACCGCTCGGCAGTCCATGTTTACGAGCGCTCACAAACCATCCTCACGCTCAACCGCTCGGCAGTCCATGTTTACGAGCGCTCACAAACCATCCTCACGCTCAACCGCTCGGCAATCCATGTTTACGAGCGCTCAAGAAATTGGCCGTTCGGCCCCAAATTTGTTCAACCTTTTGGTTTTCAGCGCTCGACAACCCATGCGTACGAGCGTTCAAGACAATCGGCCGTTCGACTTCCCTTTGCTTTCAACCACTCAGTCTCACATGCCACTCGACCGCTCGACCTATGTAACAGTCCTCATGATCGGCCTCGCATACCACTCGACCTCTATCGCTGGGTCATACGTATCCTCACGTTCGGCCTCATTTGCTCCAGCTTTTTGCCGTTCATCTTCGCCTCCTTTTGGTCCATCAAATTCCTCACTTGCACACGCTCTCTAATTACAGCAAAGACAGCCTCCCTCAAACTCATAAGTCCTATAGTTACCACGTTCATAAAACGGAACGGTTAACTCGGACTTGGGGGGCATGTTATGTAGTAAGGATATTTATGTAATAACATAAATATCTTAGATATTTTAGACAGTTAATATATTTGTCAAAGCCATTAGCCACATTTTTAGGTAAGGTGGTTATTTTTATTTTGCTTATAAATACAGTGACAGGACCAAAGTCCAGGTACGTTCTCTTTATGCTCTAGAGATCCTGAATAATATTTCAGAGCAGTACCATAATTACTCTCTGGAGAGCTGAGGCTCCATAATTCACATCTGACTTGAGCGTCGGAGTATCTTTGCAGGTACCTCCCCCTCCTTTGGCGAGTATGAATAGCAACAATTGGAGAAGAGCAAGCGTCCCAAACAGCGTCCCAGACAGCCAGGAGCAATAAAGACACACCGGACAAATGTACACCGAAACAATATATATATATATATATATATATGCCAAAATCTTAAGAATTTATCATGTAGTAAAAAAACGAATATGAATATAATGAAAATGTTGGATTATCAATTTATCATTTAACTGTCGAAAGTTTCTCAATTTTGTGTACTTGTTAAAGTTCCTCAATTAGTAAAATATTAAAAACTTAGAAAAGAAAAAAGAAAAAGGTTGGCTACAAACTTACATACCAAAATCTATACTGTTGAGCCAGACTATTAAGCTTACATTTTCAAATTAAGATAGACTAGCTCCTATTTTGTCAGGCAAACTATTTGTAAAAGTTGTACCAAAATTAACTTCAACTTAAAAGGTTATAAATCAAAATCATGTCATATTGATAAAACTTTAACTTTAAAAATATTTTAGATTAAAATTGTGTAATTGTAGCATAATTTTCTCATAATGAAATCATATTATCTAGGTACGATTTATTCGTATTTACAATTTTTTTTAATTGTTTATTTTTGTAAATTTAAAAAAGAATTACGGTAGTTTGGTAAAAAAAAAATCAAGTTTAATAAAATTAATTTAAAACAATTGATTTTGTCTTAAATATATAAGTTTTTATTTTGCATTGTATGTTAATATTTAAAAGTTATTTATTAAAACATATTTTATATAACAACAATATATTTATAGTAAAATTATTAATTTGAAATATTTATTATAAAATATAATATAAATTTCATATTTTTTAACATTTATATATTATATTATAAAATTAAAATGAATGATATTCATCCATTTACAGTAATCTCACACATTTTAATTACTTACCCTTTTTCTTTTATGTAGCTATACAGATTTTATTTTAAATTGTGTCATCTTCTTATAGTTGTTTTGTATGCATATAACTCTATTTTATCGTGATATATCATGAAAAATTGATCAACTTGTTGTCGTGAAATAATAGTTTTTTGTTTTGTTTTGAAATTTGAGCAGACTAAAATAACTTATTTTATAATTTATATAATTTAAGAGAAATTTCTATTAAAAAAATAGAACTAGATAACAAGATATCCTAAAGTTCAATTAATCAATTTGTATTTGTAAACGAGTTATTTTATTGCTATGAAAAGATTTGATTTGATTTAATTTATTTGAAATAAAACTAAATAAATAAAAGTAATACTGAATTAACTTTTATTAAAATTTAAAAATTAAAAAAATACCACACACAACATTTTTTAAGTAAGGCAGAATAAATTATTCTTTTCTGATTTAAAATGTTATCTATATGTATCTGATTAAGTTTGATATTATGTGATAACATCTATAATTTTAAGTATACATCCAAAATAAAATAATTTAACACATGCATTAAAATAAAATAAAAAAATTGGTAGATTTATTTGTTTAGAAAAGAAAATTATTATGAGTTACAGTACTTAACACAGTTTTGAATTGTCTTGTGGTTTGGGTTTTAACATTGATTCATATGGCAATCCTGAAACTCAAACTAATTAGTTGATGGGATAATTGTTGATTAAGATATTGTAATGGAATATAAGTTATTTTTTATCATCTTAACATCCAAATTACAAGAGCTTTTCTTTTAACTTACAAAAAATTCTCTGATCTAAGAGATAAAAGCTAAAAGGGACCTATAATACTTTTTTATTCTAAAATCAATATCAATATTTTTATATTAAATTTATTAAAATAATATCTTTAAAGGAAACATCATTCATTTTAAAACTTTAGATTTTTTTTGTCTTTAAAAACAAAGTATAATAGTAATGATATTTAATTAAAAGATTAATGACTAGTTAAATTAATCTCTCAAATATTAAATACGAGAAGAAGAAGAAAAAACAATAATAATTTTGTATTGAAGGGGATGGAAGAACCGCAAAGAGTTATTGAAGTTGTCGAGAGAAACACGTATGCTCTGAAGATGGACCGCTTATTTTGCCATACAATAAAAAACCCTTGGGAAAGTTCGAGAAGTCAATTAAGGTCCGTTGAGAAAATACCTTCCCCAGTTACGCAATTTCTGTAAAAACCTTCTATATGCGTGTGAAAATCATCAATAACAAGGTGCACATCAAATGTGTTCAACCGTTTGGTGTGTTTGTATTCCATGCATGAATTATGACCATGGAAAAACTTATTACAAAGATGGTGTGCAAAAATATATAAATATGGCATTGAGAATATCATCTTGTAATTTACATTTCATTTTTGGACTTCTACTATTATCACTAAGCATACATTGAATAGATAAATGTAAAAAAACATAACTTTTATAACCTGCACACATAGCAAACTTTTTCTGTAAGTGTAACATTTATTTATTTCTGATGTGACTAATACATTGCTGGGTCTGTTCATAAGTTTACTTTATATTTATATTTAAAATTTAAATAAGTTTCTAGGACTAAAAATTTATATTAAAAGTGTAAGTAATAAATGTAAATAAATAACTTCATATTCAAAAGGCATCCATTATACATGATAATCATTTATCTTTCAAAATATATAGATAAAGAAAATTCTTGCACAAATGTCTTTTTTTCACCCATATCAAACATTATATCATTCCTATTTATTATTATTTTTGTATTATATTATATCATGTTTCGAAAAAGAGAAAATGTGAATTTATTTAGATACTTTTTGTTTAAAAATTCATATATCAGATTACATTTTCCTTAAAAAAAAGGTGAGCTATGCATAACTTAGTGAATTCAGTATAATATGACTAAGTTTACTTTAATATTTTTAAAGAAAATAATAAATAGTATTTTGAACTCAACAACTTATTAATTATATATATATATATATGGAAGGTTGTGATTATACATTTAAATGAATTTGTTAATGTATGATTGCACAATTTGAAAAAGTAATTTCATTTTCATTTAATCAATCACATAATTTACAATAATCATTTATCGGACTTTAATTTTCTTAATAAAATAATTATAAAATTTAACTATAGATTTCTCTCTGCCAAGAAATGGGTTTTCTCTTTTTCTAATCTGACACATTATATTGTAACATTTATTATATTATTATATAAGAGAGGAAAGAAGGAAAACACGTATATAATATATGGAAAAAAAAAAGAAAAAGAAAAAAAACCACTCTGCATATATTGTACACCAAGCCGCACCTAATGCTAAGTCATCTTGATCATAAAACATTTTTTATCTTTTATCTTTTTTTTTGTCTCTGGTTTTGGGAAGGACTGATATGGAGAAGAAAAGGTGGAGAATGATTCCCCTTAATTTGGTGGAGAGAGGGAAAGGGAAAGGGATGATTATTATAGTAGTCACTACAAGTTTTTGTGAAATTGCTGAAATGGTTGAATAGCAAATGATGTATCAATCTGGAAAGAGGGTGGCGATGGTGCAGCAGCAGCCTTGAGTTCCTTATACCTGTCAATGTCAAAATTGTGAAGTTTCATTAGACGCTTCTGCTTGCTGGTGAAACGGCTTTGGTAGAAGCCTTCAAAGCAAGGCTCTTTGGAGGTTCTGACGAAGAAGGTGTAGCCAGCCATGAAGTACATGGAAGTAACATAGAAGCATATTGGTTCCATCACATCCCAAGATAGTTCCCAAAATGTGAGTCTCATGAATCCTAATGTCTGTGCCACTAGGAACCCCAACCCAGCCCACAGTTCCCGTCGAACCAACGTGTTCGCTCTCTCGTCAATTGCTGCTTTTACTTTCTCCATTTCTTCCAACTCTTTTCTTTCTGACTCAATAGTCCTTGCTCCTGCTAGAGGTAGGATAGACTGAATGGTTTTTGCTACCTGTAACAAATTTTACTGAATTTGGGTAACATGGTTCTATTTTCACTTCTTTTTAATCTTACACTACTTGGATGGGATCGAATAAATATTTTACTTCAATAAAATCACATCAAAATAAAAGGATAAATAAAATAGTCAAAAATAGTAAATGTATAGAAAACAGGTTTTGACCTACAATTATACAATTAGAAGTAAGGTTTAGAAGAATTACTTAGTCGAGTCACTATTCACGGAAGTGATCTGAACATATTCAATTCAAAACCTTAACTACAAGTTAAGACGGCATATTCCTTGCACCCAAAAGATTACATCCACTACCTAAGTGGACTTCAAAGTTTAATGTTTTATATTCAATCATATAGCATTTTTATTCTTATCCTATTTTTTTTTCATAAGAATATTACATGTTGATTAATGATATGTTAAAAAATAAAATTTTAGCTAGAGTTGTCATTAAATTTAATCTTCACTTGTGTCAAACTATTAGGTACATTGCCAAATTTAGGATATATAAAATCTTAATTATCCAAAACTATCAATGCATTAATACGATCAAATCATTCTTCATAGAAACATAATAATAAAAATTTCAAAAAGTTTCGTTTTACCTGTTAACGACGTGATTATCTGATAACATTTAATAGAAGTTTTATTTATGATTTTAAAATGTTACCTTTCATATTATCTTACTATTTTCCTGATGACATAAATTTCATATTAACATCTCAGATTTCTATAAAATGCTGCCTATCTACTTGCACTGGAAAGTAACTCCTTTTGCACAATCCACCTAACATAAAAGACAAAGCACTATGCTAGCACAAAGCATATTCTAACACAAAGCATATGCTTAATAGCCTAATGCACATTACTTCTATCCTCAGTTAATTTTTATGTTATAGTACTATTTTCTTGATGCATAAATTCGTTTTGTAAACATCCCAATTCCTAGAAACTATGAAAATAGCTGCCCCACCACTTGCCCCGGGAATAAAGGGCTCATTTCCCATAAATGCACCGCCCCTAAATGTCAATAATACTAAAAAGCATGATGATAAGTTTTTTCATCCTACTGTAAGATTATTTGATACATAAAATCTGATAAGTTTAATTTAATCTTCTCTAAGGTACAAACTTATTAAAGAAAGATTTTATAATTAAAAATTAAAAGTTAAATCAAAGGTTTTAAATCACACTTTCAAAGTAATTATATAACACTTTCAAAACATTTCTTTTTCAAATAAAGAAATAAAGTTTAAACTAAGGCTAATAACATGAAACACGTCTCAGTACAAAACATCAGACTGTTTAAAAGAAATTGTATTAGTATTTATCTTTTCATGTATGAAAATAATTTATAATTATCATTTTTAGGAGACATATAAGAAATAATTACAGAACCTACCAAATATTGTATTTTTCTGGCAAGCAATTATTATAGTTTTGTGCTGCCCTGCAATTATTATTGTAGTTTAATTCCTACCATTATTCAATACATGTATAGGAAAGACAAACTTTTTAATTACTTAAATAATGAAATTATTGCACTCTGCATAATAACCTGCCAGTCTGTCACTGTCATCTCTTCCAAAAAATAGTGAACTTTATAAAAATAAAAAAGTAAATCTCGAGAAACGTTTTCTATAATAGATGATGCCGGAATCTATGCTCCGGCCATCTACAAGATAGGTTAAAAAACGATTTAAAATAAATTTAAGGCAAACTAAAGTATAAATTTAATAATAATAATAATAATAGATATTGCATCATTTTATATATTGTTATTCACTCATATACTAATACTAATAATAATAATAAAAATAAAAAATATCTTTTCAGTAAAATTGATTTTTGTTGAGCAATCAATCAAAAAGTTGTTTATCAAAACATCACTTTCCATGGGATTGGATCCCAATAAATAAACGGGCAAATCTCGCTTTCAGTCACGGTGCTAGATTGGTTATGCATTTGAAAATCTTCAAATCATAGTTTAGATACAAATTATAATAATTTGTATCCAAATCATAAATTTAGAATTTTTCAAATAGAAAACCAAAAGCCCTGTCCTCAGTATCAGTAAAAAAAATTGAAAAATTCTCCCAAAAGAATGAGGAAGAAGGGTATGAAAGCAGAAGGGCTTTTCGCGGGTCCGTTAAAAAGCCCCCAAATTTACCATCTCAAAGGTAGAATCCCTTTACACGTTTGATTACAACAAACTTTCAATTTCCTGTGGAAAAACACAAATCACCACAAAACCTTATCAGTTCTCGGTCGTTTTCAAAACAAACTCTCCCTAACATTGAATCAGAAAAAAAAAACTATACGCGGATAGATAGAAAGCCAGAAACCTATCTGGGATCTTAATTTCATAATCTCCACCACCACTCTCTCTGTGTCAGCCCACACATCAAAAACACAACCCAACAGAGCAAAACAAACAAACAAACAAAAACTAAATTAAAGCATAAATTAAAATAAAAAGACGGAGAAGAAATTAACCTGTTCAGGTCGGAGGAAAACGACATCGCCTAAGATGATAACAGAGGCTGAATCGTCCAGCATCTGCGCGATGCTCCTCGCTTGCTCCGGATCGGAGCAACCCTCCACGCACATTCGCATGAAATCCGAGTAAGGTATGCAACTCTCCGGAATTTTCCGTAACTTGGATTTCACTGTTTCTATTTGAATGGCTCTGAGCACCTTCCTCACATCTTTGGCCCCCACTTCTTGTTTTTCCGGTGGAGTGAGTCCGTCCAACCGGATCCGGCTCCGTGCAATGTCCATCTCCCGGAGGCGGTGGAGGATGGATCCGGCAGCCGGCTGTCGAAGCTCCGAGGAGAAGACTGGCCTCTTGTGGAGGAAGCGGCGGAAGATTCCGCTATCTCCGGGATCCGGGGCAATGTCAGGTTTGGCCGGATTGGGAGAACGAACGGAGGAGGAAATGCGGTAATTGGAGATTTTGGTGATGTTGAGGAGGCGCTGGGCTAGGGTTTTCTTAAAAGCCATGGTTGAATAGAGAGAAAAAAGGAATGGTGTCGTTTAGATGGGTTGAAGTGAAAGAGGTGTGGGGGAAGTTTATTTATAGGTGCCCTATAAGAGCGGAAGTGCTCGATTTATGCGTTTTTGCGTAATATGGCATGTTGTAAATGACTTATTGAGATAACGTTGGTGAGATATGTCGTGAGAAATTGGAAGCGATCTCGTGGCGATATTTTGAATTGTTAGAACGTGGATATGTATCTTTGCGCGATGGTGATGTCAATGTGGTTGAATGGGGAGAAAGGTGGAAAAATATTCGGCAGGCCAAGAAGAGACCCGATAAATTGAAAATGAAATGAAAGATGAGTGGTGTACACGTGTTTGGATGAGGTGTGAAGACTAGGTCGATTGCGATTATGAGCCGTGTGATTTTGTAAATAATAGATTTTATTTATGTTAGGATCATAGCGAGAGCGGGTTTCGCTTGTGGGGGTTGGTTCGTGGTGGCTATGTGGGGATGCTGACTCAGTGTGAGCCTGGACAGGCTGGGCGTGCAAATTAAGATGTAGTTTATTATTTTATTTTTGGAATTAAAATAAATTAGACATCGTTATCTGGTTATTACAAATAAAGATAATTGAGATTACTTGAATGCTAAAATAGGCATGCTTTGCATGAGAGGGGTCAAAACCACAAACCCAGGATCAATTAGCTGGAGTCACTGTTACGCAAACATTGAAATGAATCAAGTGTTGCGTTCACGCAAATCTCTTTCATCTCCCCCACTTTGTTCATTCAATCTGTCCATCTATTTAGCTTTCCTTCTTAACCCATTTTAATTTGCTTTAATGTGTATTATTCATCCCTGTCCAGGATTATTATTAATTAATCACATTGCACAATTATTATGATTTTCATATATTTTAGTTGTAGAGTTGCATAAGCTTAAAAATCTTCTTTTATATGCTGAATATTAATATCTTTTCGAGTATGGTCGTGTTCGTTCGCTCTCATATTGAAGGATTGTGTATCTTTTCAATTTGAAATCTTATCGTGTGTTTGTCACATTATTATGTGCCTTTCAACTTTGGTATCTTATTATGTTCTTTCATATTCGACAAACTCCATTCATAATTGTATTTTATGTATTCTATCTATTAACTGAAAGGAAATAAACTTTTTCTTTCTTTTATAAATGTTTTTTAATACTATTTTTTAATTAGGTTTTTTTATTTTTACAAAAGAATAAAATTTCATTATGTATGTTTTTCTTATGTAAGATCGAGGTCCACGTTTAATTTCTTTGTGATAGTTTAAATCATCTAAATATTCTTCTTTCCTTCTAATATGCACTGATCGTTTGTCCTATATTATTTGGATAACATTTGTGGATGTTACAGTTAAGATATGTCATTTAGGTATTATTATAATTTGTGCAAATGTCATTCTTTTAATAAATGAGGAATAATAGAATCCATGTATGATAAACTAATATCTGAAATAATACATTAGAATTATTCTTTTTTCATTGAATATTTTTTATGGCTTCTTCCGATAAAAATCAACTAGAGAAACATAATTCTAAAACTTTCACGGCTTCCAACAGTCATATTTCTATTGTTGCCAGATTTGTGACTAAGTCAGGTATATCTAACTATGTCCTTAATCTTTTTTTTGTTACTAGGGGTAGTGATTGGATAATTAATTCAGGTGCTACTGATCAAATGACCTGTGATCCTCATATATTTACTAATTTTTCCCTTAATTATTCTAAAATTGTTATTATTAATGACAATGGGGTCTCGTCTCCTATTGAAGGTGTAGGTATTATATCCCTCTCACCCTCCTTATTGATTCTTGATGTTTTATTTGTTCCTACATTGAATTGTAATCTTATCTCCGTCAGCAAGTTAATCAAATCACATTCTTGTGTTGTCTTGTTTTATCCAACCCATTGTCTTTTTTAGAACATCCATTCCAAAGAGAAGATTGTTAGTGGTAGAAAGAGTGAAGGACTATATTATCTTGAAAATGTCGCACAAAAAACCCATAAAAGAGCATTGGTGTGTCCTGCGAATGAATGCATACAAGATAAAAACAAAAAGTACATTTAGTTATGGCATAGACGGTTGGGACATCCCTCTTTTGGTTATTTAAAAAAATTATTTTCATCATTATTTCATAAATGCAATATTTCTAATTTTCTTTGGGAAACTTGTGTTATGGCAAAAAATCATCGTGTTGTGTTTCCTTTAAGCAATAAAAAAATTGATTTTCCTTTTTCATTAGTTCACACATATGTTTGGGGTCCTGCCCTACAATTTACACATAACGGAAAAAAAAATGATTTATCAATTTTGTTGATGATTGTACTAGGATAACTTGAGTGTTTTTTTCTTAAACATAAAAGTGATGTGTGTGATGTGGTTCGTTCCTTCCATCATATGATCGTTACATAATTTAACACATCTATTAAGATCATTCGATCAGACAATGGAGGAGAATATTTTAAGACTGAATTAATAGAGTTCATGAACTCTAAAGGCATCTTGCATCAAACTACATGTCCTTATTCACCACAACAAAATGGAGTGTGTAAGTGGAAAAATAGAATTATATTAGAGGTGATAATATCTCTTTTGATAGATGGTAATATCCCATCTCATCTGTGGGGTGAGGTTGTGAGCTCTACAATTTATTTAATTAATCGAACCTCTTCAAATGTGCTTAACTTTCGAAGACCTTTAAATATATTGTCTGATCATTGTATCCTTCCTTCCATAGTTTATTCACCCATTTATGTTTTTGGATGTGTTATATATGTTCACTTACACCCACATCAACGTACAAAACTTGAAGAACCAACTATGAAATGTGTTTTTGTTGGGTATGGATCAACTCACAAAGGTTATCGTGCTTATCATCAATCATGAAAGAAATTTTATATCTCTGACATTTAATTAGCATAAATTTTTGTATGTTGATTCTACGCTTCAAACAGACAATGAAAGTGAAGTGCATAATCATGATGTTAGTATGTTTGATATCTCAGATATAAAATTATATTGTGAAGACAAATTATCATGTGAGGATCATTCTGCAGGAAGTGAACCAATCCTAAATATGGATACTTCTATTTTGGATAATACAGTGTCTTCTGATCATAACCAATTGGCTCAATCTTATCCACATGTTTGAATTGACTCTTCAGAGGTACCTACTAATATTATCTTTGATAATACTAATGTAGATGAAACTAATCATGAACTTATTTCTCTTGATCCTATCCTTGATAATAATAATTTAGATGAAACTGATCATGAAATTGATTCTTTTCTGCGTGAAACTACCAGTGCACCAAACACTAAGTCTACTACTATTCAATATAATCTTCCACCCTGTTCTAACCGTGGTTAACCTCCTGCTAAATATGAAAACCTCCAAGTATGTGTCATCTCACAGGTTATCCTAGTCATATGTAGGGATGACAAAAAAATCCGCAGCCGCCGCGACAGATAGTTGGTACCCGCGGATATTGTCAGAACCATTAAAACCCACTAAAAAAACCCATCATAGTGGATTACAAGTGTCAAGGAAGGAATGTCTGAAAATCGGATAGTGGAAGACAGGTGTGTGATGCATATTAGACGTTCGGTTTTGACAGTAGGAGTAAAACTCTCAGTTTTCAAAAGTTCACGCCACTTTTACATGCACCATTCTTCCCCAAAGTTCTGAACTTTCATTTTCTCCTCCTTCTCTCTAGATTTCTTCATCTTCTCTCTAAGAAATCTTACTCTTTTCTTCTTTCAATCATCAAACAGACCACACCTTAGCACTTCCGGCGTCGAGGGTGAACTGATCAGTTTTTGATTTCGAGTTGGTAAGTTCATCTCTCCCTCAGCCGTGTGTTTTCTGTCGCATGCAAACCCAAATTTTTGGATGCATGGGTTTATCCTCTCATTCTGAGTATTTCTGGTCTTGTGTTTGATTTAGTTTCTTAAAGCGTGCCTGTAGAACGCTAAGGTCTCTGGTAGAGGTGAACCATATTCTGCATCTGTGAGCGTTTGACTACTCTTAGAGGTAAGGAAAGCTTATTTAATTTAATTTTATTCTTACTAGGAATGGTGACATGTTTGTGTGAATATTGGATGAATATGAAGTATGATTGTTACTATGTTTTGGCTGTATAAGTGTATGAAGATAAATGCTGAGGAATGTATTAATAAGAGTATGAATTCTAAGTCTGTATTTCTATGTGAAAATTGATGTTCGTCACGAAGGTCATTGACCGTTCGGTTTTCCTGTGGACTCGATTGGAACTGGATTCTTTCGTTTGGAGAGAATTCTAGTTGAGGACGAGCGTCTTCGTTTTGTAATATTTGTACATGAGCGTTCGGTCAAGGGTAGTCGTTCCTTGGTATTTGGTTATAAACTTCAGTATATCTATATGTATTTGTATATTTCGTTCGTTCTTGAACACTAGTTAAATGATATCTTATATTTATTAAGCCTTTATTCTATAATTTTAGTAGTGCTCGGTCTTACACCAAGTACTCGTACTAAGTGGTGCTCGGTCTTAAACCAAGCGCTCAACCTTGATTCCTTAAAACTAATTTTTAAAATAAGAGAATTCGGCCCAACCCAATAGCGTTCGGTTTCTACAGTGCTTGGTATTCGACTAGCATTCATTTCCTTGATATTAAGCTCATAAATATGCTAAGTATTTATAGCGGTCGGTTTCTTCATATATTTCCATCAATTATTATTATTTGATGTTCTACAGTATCAGTTTCTATGGTGTTCGACCTAGAGTCTTAGTACTCGGCCTAGGCTTATTGGCGTTCGGTCTAAACTCTCATGAGTCAGTTCATTAAATTGGCTCAGCTTGTAAATAACGTTCGATTCTATTAGTCTTTGAGAGGTATTATTGTAATTGGTCTCTTTCACAACCTTGTTAGTAACTCTCTTGATCTGTTTCGGAACTGGAGACCTCTCGGTCTCACTCCAAGTGTTCGGTCTCGTTCGGGGTTGAAGATTAATGTTCGGTATTCGGTATCCTATGTGATATGTATTGAAATTGGTTCGATTTGAGGTTTGAAAATGAAAGATGATGGAATATGATGTGGATGAAATGAGTATGAATATGAAAGAGTATTCCGGGGAGGAATATCTCATGAATGAATATTGAAATGGTAAAGTTTGAATGTGGATAAAGCTTAGCTGGCGGTTCATCCTGATATTCTGTGATTACTCGTTTCTCACGTCGAGAAGGGTAAGTCATGTGTGGGAACGGCAGGAGGTCCTAGTCCTTATGGTTAATTTGGATGGAACGGACTAACCTCGGGTGGTAGCTGTTGAGGGTATCCCAGTTACTACATCACCCGGGTGCACGAACGTCGTAGCTACACAGAATTCATACAGTCCGGACAGTCAGAGTCTAGTATTAGGCTTTGCATGCAAGAGTGAATGATTTATCTATTTAATTGGTTTGTGTGAAATATATGTTGATACTTGAATTAAATTACATAAGCTTACCCTATTTCCTATCTTGTCCATTTTGTACGTTCGTTCGTTTGTCCAGTTGCAATGATCATCCGTGTGGGTGTGAGCAGAAGGAGAAGAGTTGCTGGAAGAAGCACTGGAAGAAAATCTGGTCGAGGTGGAAGTTAAGACCGAACAATAGAACTGTTCAGTCAACTGTTGGTTTTCTTTGTATGATTGTTCGGTCATCTTTTGGCTACTTCTTTTGTAGGACTGTTCGATATAGGTCTTTTGTAAACCGTTCGGCCTAGTTATAGCTAGTGTGTAGTTTTAACTCCCCGTTATATTGTAAGGCCGTTCGGCCGTATCTGTACTGAATCTCTTTTGAAAGAATGAGTTGTAATATTATTAGATGTGATTATTCTATTGTATGGTTTTACACTGTATTTTTGGGATGTTACAGATATTTACTACCCGTAGATTGCATATAGCGGGTTTTTTAATACCCGCTTATAAACAGGTCGGGTGCGGGTATTATACTATCCGTACGTCCGGATATCCGCTACCCGCAAAAAATAAAAATAAAAATTTAATTTATATTTTATTAAATTTAATTTAATTAAAATTAACATTAATTTATATTTTATAAGGTTAAATATAATTAAAATTAAATTTTAATTTATATTTAATTTAATATATATTATATTTTATATATTTTTTGTAATTTTATTTAAGTTTTATTATAATATTTTATAAAAATATATGTTTTTAAATATTTGTGGGTATCCGCGGGTATCCATGGATATCCGCGGGTTTTAAAATATTCGCTGGTATTTTTTAAGTGGATATCCGTGCGGGTAGCGAGTCGGGTAACAGGTGGATTTTTTTTTGTCGGGTCGGGTTGCGGGTAGACACTATCCGTGCCCGACCCGACCCGTTGCCATCCCTAGTCATATGCATAATTTGTATCTCAATGATCTTCAATTTTTATTTCTAGTATATATAAGAAACTTTGACAGATCCTAGATGGACCAGAACAATGGTTGATGAGATGGCAACGAAAGAAACAACACTTGAGATCTTATGTCCTTACCAAAAGGAAAGAAAATTGTGAGTTGCAAATGGGTATTTACAATTAAGCATAAAGCTGATGAAACTATTGAGAAGTATAAAGCACGACTCGTGGCTAAAGGTTACACTCAGTCTTATGCTGTAGATTACCAAGAGACGTTCGCACTGATAGCCTAGCTCAACACTGTGAGAATACTTTTGTCGCTAGCAGCAGACCAAGATTGACCTCTTCTACAATTTGATGTGAAAAATATTTTCTTACATGGAGAAATTTTAGAAGAAATTTATATGGATTCTCTACCATGCTTGACAAATTCAATTGGAATGAAGGTTTGTAAATTAAAGAATGTCCTATATGGATTAAAACAATCCCCAAGAGCATGGTTTGAAAGGTTTACCAAGTCTATGAAGACTTTTGATTATAGAGCAAGAAACTTTGATCACACCTTATTTTTTAAGAGATGAAAAGGAAAAATTATAGATTTTATTATATATGTAGATGACATGATTGTTACAGAAAATTATTAAGATGAGATTTCTAGTTTACAATAATACCTTGTATCTAAATTTGAGATGAAACAACTTGAAAACCTCAAATATTTTTTGGGCATTAAAGTAGCTAGATCAAAACATGGTATTTTTCTATGTCAAAGAAAATATACTATTGACTTACTATTGGAAGCTGGGCTGCTTGGGAGTAAACCAGTTGATACACCAATTGAACAAAATCATAAAATCTTTAAATGCTCAAATTCAGCAAGCATAGACAAAGGGAGATACCAAAGGCAGGTAGGAAAATTAATATATTCATCCCATACACGTCCAGATATTACCTATGCAGTGAATGTTGTTAGTTAATTTATGCATGACCAACAAAAGCTTCATATGGATGTTGTTGAGAGGATTTTGAGATATTTGAAGTCCACCCTTGGAAAAGAAATTTTGTTATCAAATAATAGAAAGTTAAAGGTAGAAGGGTATACTGATACAGATTGGGCAGGTTCAAAAGATGATAAAAGATCTACCTTTGGATACTTTACTTTTGTAGGAGAGAATCTTGTATAGAGGAGTAAAAAACAACATATAATAGCAAGATCTAGTGTTGAACATGACACTAGGTGTATGTGAATTGTTGTGGATTAAAAATGTGTTATTAGATTTGAGCTTTAAACCAAATGAAACTATGAGTTTGTATTGTAACAATACATCGGCTATAACAATTGCTCACAATCTTGTGCAACATGATAGAATAAAGAATGTGGAGATTGATAGACATTTCATTAAAGAGAAGCTTGAATATGAAATAATTTTCTTTCCCTTTATAGGATAAAAAATTACAATTTGTTGATGTTCTCACTAAAGGACTGTCAAACAAAGTGTTTAATGAGTCTCTATTCAAGTTGGAAATGTGTGATGTCCATGCACCAACTTAAGTGAGGGTGTTAAAATATGTCAAATATTTTGTTAGCTATAATTTAGACATTATTATAATTTGTGCAGATGTCATTCCTTTAATAGATGAGGAATCATAAGACCCTTGTTTGTATATATATAAGGTACACTAATCTTTGAAATAATACATGAGATTTATTCTTTAAACATTTTAATAGCTCTGATACCAAAGTGAGCTCAAGTTTGATAGTTCAGATATTAAATACGTAATCAATACAATCACTTATCTCTTTTTGGATGGACTGTTCTCTTGATCACACGATCACAAAGATTATCCATGAAAATATTTGATCAATATTAAACGTCCGATGTGTGACTGATCAAACGGTCATACAATACATATATAATACATAAAAAGAAATGCTAGTTTGTAACTATTTATTGTTATTTTTAATTAGATTATTTATTGAATAAAATAATTTCATTAAAGTAAAAATATAAATTGCTAATTATATAAACCCTCACACGATCTCTCCACAAATTGCATTATCTCTTTGCTCCAAATAACCGTCGTATAATAATTTATAAATGATATAGGTATTTGACATCATTAAATCTTGGATTAAGAAAAAGATAATAAATAAATAAAATGAGAAAAAACTTGTAAAAATTATTGAAGAATGTAATTAGTTTTACATATTAAAATATATTTTAATTAATAAAATTATATGAATAACATTTTATTTTTATCATAAAAGAAATTTAAAATAAAATACAATGTGAGTTAAAATAAAATATGAGTTATTATTTAAAATGAAAATAAAGTCAAAAAAATAAAACTATATTAAAATAAAATGAGATTGGATAGAAATTAAATTGAAATAACTTCTTGGTAAAATATTAGTTTAAATAAAATTATTATTATTTTTATTTAATTTATACATTATTATTTATAGTTATTATGGTTTCATTAGTTACTGTATGTATAAATTATTATTATTTTATTATATATCTTGATAGCAAAATAAGAGTGAAATGAAAAATTAATGGAATTAACATTAAACTAAAGTTGACACTTTTTTTTAAACGGAGATAAGTAAACATACAAGTAGGAATTATCCGGACAATTATATCTATTTTAAATTGATAAAACTTGTGAATAAATAAAAATAAAATAGTTGAAATTCATTTATAATATTGTTCAAAGAGACATATTCATTTTAATTGAAATTATATTTCCTAAATTTAGAAAATAAATTTTGCAACTATCAAGACATACAATACATACGTATACTAACACACTCAAATAAGTATTTCCTTTCTACATATTTTTATATATTGTTTCTTTTTTTTACTACACCTATTAATTTATTATCTAAAAACAATAAACTATTTGCCAAGAATTACAGGCAACATTTCAAAACAAAACTATTTTGTTTCATTTTTTTCTTAATAATATTATTGCACTTATCATATAAAATGGAAAATGAGAGACCAAACGACGAATAAAGATACCAGATGACTAAGACTTTGTTCACTTGAATGGATTTGGAAGAGAGTAATTGAGGAGATTTGAAGATAAATTTTTTTGTTGTTTATTTGAGTGAATTTGGAGGTAAGTGAGAATGAATTTGGAAGTAAACTTTGTAAGAATTAGTGTAGGATTTAATTGACGTGACAGATTAAAAAAATTTACTTCCAAATCCACTCTCATTTATTTTCAAATTCACTCAAATAAACAACAAAAAAATTTATCTTCAAATCCCCTCAATTATTCTTCCCCAAATCCAGTAAATTTTATGTCCAATCGACCATTAAAGAAAGACGAATCAAATAATTAATTATAAAATTATCATATTAAACCGAATTAAAAAATAACCAATATGAAATTGTTATTAAAGTAAAAGACTCATCTAAAGGTTTATAAATATAAAGTGTATATAAGACATTAAATATTTTTAAATTTTATATTTATTAAACTCTCTCTTAATTAAATACTAATTTGAACGGCGTCTTTTACATATAATTTTGAACTAATCAAATAAAAGAGAAAAGAATCAGAAAAAATATATTAAATAATGAACCGTATAAAAACAAAATAAACAAATGTTAATGTATCCTTAAGACCTATTACTGAATAATATATATTCGTTATGCTATAAAATCTTTAAGTTGTGAGAAGCAAAAGAAGAGAGATTTGGATGGCCAATCCTATTGTCATGTGTTTGAACAGATAAAATTATTGGATGGACATTCATGTTGGTTATGATTATAGCCATAAAATAAATAGACAACTTCCGTAGGATAGGGAATTTATGTGAATCCCTTTGGTTAATTGGATATATCTCCTTCCTTCATGATTTTTTTTTTCAATTATTAAAATCACGTATCAAGCATGAAAATGACTTCATTAATTATGCATAAAAAGAAATAACCTACCAAATTCCATCCATGATAGTTGTTACATAAAACAATAATCTAATTTGGAATAACCTAAAAAAGGAATAACATACTAATCACTTTAACACAAATTAGGTCTAATTTTTATTCTTTTGCTACTAAAAAAATACATAGATCACGTTTTTCTTTCATAGACCGCGCTTTTTAAGCATTGTTTATTAATACACCATACTTTTAAAAAAACGTTATATATTAACAAACACTAATAGACAACATTTATTTGAAAAATATTGTCTATTGGTGTCTATCAATAAACAACGCTTATTATAAAAAGCGTTGTCTATTGACAACACCAATAATCATTATTTTTTCAAATAAGCATGGTCTATGATTCAACTTTTTTGAAAAAAAGTTATTTTAATTTCTCAATAGACAATGTTTTTCCAAATAAGCGTTGTCTATTGTCAAACTTTTTTAAAAAATAATTTATTTAATTTTTCAATAAACATAGTTTTTTCAAACCTATATATATATATATATATATATATATATATATATATATATATATATATATATATATATATTGGTTCGATATATACAACCACATAATCCAATTCTCAACCTTTAACATATCAAATAATACAATATCTAATATTAACACTAAATACTCTCTATTACATCTAGCAACTTAAATTGAAACCATAAAATTGCACCAAATAACATAGTGAGCAACAAACAGAAATGCATTAATAATACACACAATTTTCTAAAAATTGAATCCTCATTATTTTAGTGTATGACTACATAATCACTTAGAGTACTAACCTATAAGCATATATACAACCATGACATGGTTATCTAAGCATATAAACAATAATAACATACTAGCCTATAAGCATTTACTAACGACATAAAAACATTAATCTTCCGTAATTTCAATTATTTGATTGTCAGAATATTGTTGACATTTACAACTAAGAAAATACTACAACAAAGGAAAATTACATAAAATTAGCCAATGACAATTCTACTACAATTAATTATGTATAGAATCAAGATAAGTTACATTTGTTGGGATTTTCCCTCCTTCACAATATGTGATAATTTTCTTCATATAGCGACAAATGTAATACCCACAATCATTGTCCCTAAGTTGTTTTGGACACTAGAAAACCAAAAGTAGAAAACATTAATATAATTGGTATGAATATATTTATGTGTGCATGAATGTGAGGCATAGATTGAACAAAAAATACAAATCCAAAAATAGACATTACAACAAGTAGAAACCATACAAAACTCACATTTAAACACAAACTGGTCAAAAAGGCGACTTTATTGGTGAATCGATTTATGACTTATTTTATATCATCATAATAATTTAAAAGCACTAATCATATGAAATAAAAAATTGTAATGTACCTTTATTGGTGTCCACTCGATATTGTTTAACTTAGACTTTAAAACCATGTATTCTCTTTGAGCTCGATAAATTTGTATAACCCTAATTAATACATAAGTTTAAAGCATATGTATAAGTAAAAACAATACAACTAAAAATATACATATATGTGAATCACACTATTCTTACATGTCAAACAACTTTTTTAAACCTTGTCTCATATTGATGTCTACACTCAATGGCTCAAGATAATGGATTATCTAGTTTAAGATTAATTTCGAACGAGACCCAATGTTGCCTAAAATATGAAATAATCTAACAAAATTAGAATTCGTGCATCTAACTTTAAAAATAATACATTAATAAAGTTGGGAAGTAAAGTATTACCATGTATTGAGAGGTATAATAACAAACTTATCAATCACCCTATTATCAAGAAAAAGAGAAACTATCTTTTGAATTCTCTTTCATTGATAGTTTGTGTGTTGTGATTTAGGATAATAAAAAAATATCTTATCATTTGACTTAATAAGATTTTCATATAGGAAATTTTTAAAAAAAGTTTCTTTTAATTTTTAAAATAAAAGTAAATCATAAATAATACTTATTTAAATAAGCGTTGTCTATTGATATTGATGTTATAATGCGACAACGTAATATTTTTTTAAAAAAATCTATTAAAATCGCAATAGAAAACGCTTTTTCGAAAAAGCATTGTTTATAGGTCCATTTTAAATTATTAAATAATAAAATATTAAAAATTAATAATAGACAACAAGTTAATACCACAATAGTATTTATTTTTTCGTGTTTTCATTTATAGTGTTTATATAAATCAGTGTTGTCTATTTGCAAGTTTATAATAGTATTTTTATTTATTACATGTTTTTTCTACTATTGATTAAAAACTAAAAATGATTATACATAACGTAAATTACCTCAACAGTTAACTTTATGAGAAATAAAAAAACTGCAAAATTAAATATTAAATTTAATTACACCAAAAAATTATTTATCACTTAAAATTTATAGTATTTAATGGCTTTTTTTTCTAGCATTGTCAATTTTCGTGGGTGAATTTAATGGAAACAAGTTTTATGTTGAAAATAAAAAAGGTTCAAAATGTTGTCTAAGAAAAAGCTCTGTATTTAATAATGACAACATTAATTTACATTTGAGAATTATGCTATTATTATTATTATTATTATTATTATTATTATTATTATTATTATTATTATTAATAATAATAATAATAAAAGAAGGAGAAACTAACAATATATTGCAGATAAACGAGGAACACGTTGCTATTTTATAACTTCAACCTATGCCTAGAAAAGTCTTTATCATCATTAAGTACATCTAAAAATAGTGTATAGTTTACAAATATACAAACATATATGAAATATAAATTTAAATACAAAATGTAAATGCTTAAATATTAGTAGTTAGAGTATCGTACTTGTGTTTTTCGTCAAATATATTTATAAATATTATAAAGAGCTTATCATTAGGTCCAACTTATTTACTATCAATAAATGATATTTATTAATATTAACTGTCAATCAATTATTATTATTTTCATTAAATGTTCATTGGCATCTATTATTGTTTAGATTAATGGTCATTATTGACTATTCCAGATCAGTCAGTCATTTTCTTGTTAGAGGGTCGATCGCCTCATTCTTGATTGACCCGCAGTCATACAATACATTTTTATATTAATAAACTAACCGTAAGTTTTAAATTCTAAACAATCAATTATTAATTTTAATTAGTAGTTAACTTTTCAGCTTGTGAGTTATATAACTTTTTCTACCAATTATTATTTTTAATTAGTAGTTAACTTTTCAGCTTGTGAGTTATATAACTTTTTCAACCATAGAGTATATGTATTGCTCAGAAGCGTCCACGTCTCTGTATAGATTCAGTTAGTTGCATGAAGGAATATATCGAAAACATTAACGTGTGGTATACACGATATATCAAAAAGCAAACTCACATATTACACATGTGGTATAAATTTCTATCAAAAGAAAAAGACATATCATAAGACGACTCTCTTCAATAAGTTTTTTCTTAAATATTTTAGAAAATCACTAAAAAATATTTTTGAAGTTATATAGAAATAAATTTTATAAAATAGTTTATACATAGATTAATTTTCAGCTTATAAAAACTGTTTGCTTCTTATTTATTTGTCATATAAAAATTATATAAGAAATTTCTCCAAATAAACTTGTTAAAAAGATAACGTCATTAAAATGGCAGAAGAATTACCATCGGAAGTTCTTGATTCCTATGATTTAACAACTCTTAATTCCTCCTCGGTATATTTATTGACTCTTAATATGCTAATCAGGTAATGTGTGGTAAAAGATTAAGTAGTCATCTATGTAGACATGAGGTAAGAAGTTATGCGTTGTGCATGCGTAATAAATTTTAATTATTTTCTACATATAAATTAATGCATTAGTTTTTTAACAGTACCACAAACAATTACTTTTTAGTATTCTTAGTATTAATGTGTTTCGGTTGTGTTCTAGAAAAAAATACAAGAGTCCGATTAATCAGAAGTATTTTATCATCTTCCTCCTTCAAGGTTTTTTTTTATGTTTATTTTTCTTATAGTTTGAATTATTTTTTCTTTGAATGCTCATTAAATTTCTCAGTTTAATTTATGTATCTTGTTATATGTATCTTGTTATGTCTTGAACCGTATGAGTTATTAACTTTAAACTCCTTATTTATTATTTTATATTTCCATCATAACAATTCTATTCACATTAGATTAAAGACAAAACCAATACTAAGCCTAACAAACTAATCCATCTTGGATAGTTAAAAACTAGATTGATCTTTGACCTAACAATTAATTGGTCTTCAACAGTAAAAAAACTATATTGATCTTGGGTCTAACACTATATAGCCCTTTAGCCTTCGGTATAAAAGACTACAAAGACTATACAATGTAAAGAAACACTCCTTTATCATTTGGTATTAGACCTAATGATGTTATAAGCTTTTGTCCTACCATCACATCTACAATCAACGATAAAAAATTTGACTCTTAGTCACGTTTTACAAAATATCAGTAAAGAAACACTCCTTTATCAATTAGTATTGGACTTAATGATGTGATCGACATTTTTCCTGCCACCACATCTACAAGCAATAATAGAAAATTTGACTCTTAGTCACGTTTTATAAAATATCGGTAAAGAAACACTCCTTTATCAATCAGTATTGGGTCTAATGATGTGATGGACATTTTTCTTACCACCACATCTACAAGCAACAATAAAAAAAATTGACTCTTAGTCGTGTTTTACAAAATATTGGTAAAATTGCTTACTTGGGTCTTACAAATGAGTGATCACATTTTTTTCCTTACTCATTTTACAAGTAAGAGATCAACATTCAGCTTATTGACCCAACCGACATTGGACCTAACACCAAACTTATTCCCTTTTTTGAATAGACACCTCGATCAATTAGCGATCAATGTAAAATTATAATCAGATGTTGAACACTTACCTTAATGTTTATAAATCAAAACTTTTCTAAGGTACCTGAAATTCACATTAATGTTGTTTGACCAAATGATATGCAAGTAGCTTAATCAAATGATACATTATCATCTTAAATCTATTAGATGATACTTAATGGATGATACCTTGATAGGATGATACTTGTTCATCATATTACAAATTAGATGATACTTGATCATTTTTATACTTTAGAATGATACTTGATCATTTTGTTATTGATCTGATTATACTTGATCATCTTAGGATGATGCATAATAATCTTTTTTCCGATTACATGAATCTTTCTCCTTTAAGATGATACATGACCTTTTTCCTTTAAGATCATACTTAATCATCATTTCACCGACTAGATGATACTTGATCATCATTTAACTGATCGAATGATTCTTGATCATCACTTTTGGGATAATATTTGATAATCTTTCTTCTTTAGGATGATACTCTATCATCATTCTATTGATTGAATGATTCTTCATTACTATTTTACCGATTGGATTCTTGATCATCATTTGGGATAATATTTTATCATCTTTCTTCTTTTACTATCATAGGGTTCCTTTTACCTTTGTTTAATAGTGCAAATCATCTTACGTCTCCTTTTTTTCTTTATGGGCACCTTAATGTCTGAAAAGTAACCTTTCAATTTTGATTTTGCAGTTTCTGACAGAGGATTTGACGTCTGGTTTGAGGGACTGACATCTATGTCGTAAAAAAAATTAGTATTGACACTTAAAATAAGGTATTTTCTGACCTTTTTGATGTCCGTGGAAGAGGAAGCCGACGTTAAATTTGAGTTAGACGTTGTGGACTCTAGCCTACATGTAAAGGCAATAAAATAATGACTTTTCAGTTTTGTATGCAGACCATTTGACGTCTAAACCTAGAGGAGCTACGTTGTACCTTATTTGATTTCGGGAACTTCTCTAACCGACTTCTATAATGACATTTTATTTATAAAACTGTCACCGATAATTTTTTACGGTAGATTTTTTTTCGTTAGACATTAAACATGTAATGTTAAACACTATTTCTATACTAGTGTTACATCGTGACTTTTATCATTTTCTTCCACGAAATGTAAAATATTAACGACCTTTAAAAATCAATAAAAAAGTGATTAAACTATCATAAAAAAAGTAAACAAAAACAAAATGTGTATGGAATTTTCCTGTTAGTAATCTCCCGTCATTCCAGGTTTTTGACCGTTTCATAAAATTAATTATTAAAATTTTAAATACTTCCATATTTCCTCTTTCTTTTTTTTACTATTTGGATTTTAAATGGTTTTAAATTTTTAATTACTGTTTTAACATTTTAATGCAACGTTAATTATTTTTACTATTATTTAATACTAAATTAATGAAATATTTATTTATTATTTTTTATTGTAAACATGATACAAACTCCTCATGATATTGTTATTAAAAAAAAATACTCAAATTAATTAAGATACTTATCTTTTCATCACATCCAATTGTCTTACATGATTTAAAAGTTAATGTTTAAAATAATTTAAATATTTATTTATTGTTCCATCATTTCAAACATCTTTTATAAACAAAACCATAATTTCAAAATAGACAATATCTTTAAAACGAAGTCGACTTAGAATAAGAACAATGTATTTATAGACTTTTTCAAACTATATATATATATATATATATATATATATATATATATATATATATATATATATATATATATATATATATATATATATATATATTGAAAATATGGAATATAATTATTTATTGTTATTTTCCATCTTTGTAATATAAATTTTTGGATGCAAATTTCAGTATATATGTTACTTGAAGGGAAAGAGATAAAAAAATTCATATTAACGATAGAAGGCGAGTATAAATTTTTAGTTCAAACATTTTAAAAATTGCAATCAAATCCATAACTGCCTCGTTTCTATTCCAATAAACAATATATAAATATAAATGAAAAACTAAAAGAAAAACTAAAAACTATTCCATTGAGATTAATATAATATCTCTTTATTTAATTTTATTAAAATTATTTTTTTAATAAAATAATTACATATTATAATTTTTAACACGTTTGAGTCAATTTGCTTAAAAAAATAGAATTTATGCTTTTTCTTTAAGAAACATTTAGAAGTAGTAGAAGAAAGAGAATATATTTTAAGAAACATGGAGATGAATACTAAATTAGCTTCTGTTTATGTAAAAATTATTTAAAAGTAAATAATTTTTTAACACAAAAAGCATATCTATAATTGGTATGTTTCTTTCTAAAACAATAATATACGACACAAAAGAAAGAGAAGTATTATTTAATTATTACTTTTAAAACAATAATTTGACTAAATTATACTTTTCGTCTTATATGATGATTATAAAGTGTAAATGTCATAATATCACATCATATATAAACGTCTTCTCCACTTATAATTATAAAATAGACTTCATTAAGTTTTCATGAGATAAATTTGGAAATTTTTATTTATTTTTTTATTAAATTTTTGTGATTAACTGAGTTATTAACATTTTAAAAAATTTCAATTGAGTCACTGTTATTATATATATTTTTTTGTAATTTATACTATGTAATTAGGGGTGTTGCTCCCTCCACCACCACACTTTTCTTCCTCTACCTCTCCTTTACTATTTTGCTCCTCAGTAAAATTTTATTTTTAGGGTTATTATTTTTTAATTTTATTTTTAGGGTTATTATTTTTTAATTTTACCCATTCACAACCTATTTCACTAATAACCTATTCTAGTCTCGTACATGAGTAAAATACTTTTCTTTCATTTTAACATTATACTTCTTCTTCTCTTTCTTTCGTCGTCGTTGTGAGATACTACAAGTTGCAAAGGTTGGTGGTGGTGGAAAGAATTATCAAGCAGTCTCCCTCTCGTGGTGCAGTGTCGCTCTCGTGGTGTAGTGCATGGAGTGGTGCAGTGCGTGTCGTGCTTCCTCTAGGTGCGTATTCGAATAAACCTTAGAAATAAAACCTAAAATAAAAAATGTAACCTTTAAACGAAGGTGACATCCTTAAACGGATGTCAACATCCTTAAACGGATGTCAACATCCTTAAACGGATGTCAACATCCTTAAACGGATGTCAACATCCGTTTAAGGAAAAACGGGTGTCGACATCCGTTTTACCTTAAACGGATGTTGACATCCGTTGAAAGATGTCACCTCCGTTGATGTATACTTCCTCATGCTGGTTGATGTTCTGATGCTCCTCGATGTTCCTCCACACCACGACGGCGACGCTCCTTCACACCACGACGGCAATGGAAGCTTTCAAATAAAAAAAAACTGGAAAGAAAAAAGAATGGAAGTACGGGAGGTGGGGAGGTGAAACAAAAATAGGGAAAGGGAAAGAGAGTTCCGTGGGTGGATGCTACAAAAGTAAAATTAGGGTTTCAAATTATTTAAAATAGGATAAAAGTAAAAATCTTTTTAACTTAAGAATATAATTGTATTTAAAATAATATGGAGAGGTAGAGGAAGTATAGGGTAGTAGTGAAGGGAGCAACACCCTGTAATTAGAATGGTTAACTAATTCATAATTCTTAGGTCAGGTTTAATCCTTTTTAAAAAAGTTTTTTTAGGAGGTCTTTTTAAGTAGAGACAGAAAAAAATCAGAATTCCTAGAAGTCAGTCTTTCTTAAATAGGCTAGGATTAAAATTAAAATAAATTTCATTTTATTACAAGATTTTAATTAATTTTTAAAAAGAATATAATTTATGTACACATATAATATTAAAATTTTTAATTAATAATCTAATATGTTATAATTTTATTATATTTAAATCAATATTTTTATATCATACTTATTATTATATTATATTAAATAAAAGATATAATATATAATTTAATATAATTATTAACTATAATTTATTTATTAATTTTTTTAATTTTATAATGAATAAAACATATAGCATTTGATAATAAAGTCTCATCATGACAAAAGAAATATGAGAATATTTTATTAATTATGATAAAATTTACATATCTTGCATAGTCACATTATTAAAATATCATCACATTTTCATGTTTTACAAGAGATTATAATAACGAGATGTCTCTTAAGGATTATATTTAACTAATATTATTCTTAATTTCATAATTTTATAATATTATAATTTTAATTAGCTTTAAGAATAATTCTTGTTAAATATAACAAATTCTTGAAAAAAATTCTCATCATTATCTTGTAACAAAATATTATATGATGATATTTAAGCGAGATAATGTTGCAAAACAACTATCATGTTATATAGGTAATGGGAAAATCTAATTATAGAAACTCAATTGATAAATTTTAAAACTTTTTGTAGTCAATATGAAAATTTAATAAGAACTCAATTGTAAATTTTTAAATTTCACAAAACTTAATTAAACCTATAAAATATTATTAACTTTGTGTGAAAATTGAAATGTAATGCATAATATATAATAAGTTTCAGAGGATTCAAGCAAATAAAATAAATATTATAAATTTTTTTGTCATATTTAAACTGTATTATTTTCTGAAAACTCTCTTCAACCATAGTTGGGTTTGAGAGCAGGGCGGTGCTAAACATAGTTTTCATTTTTCTATTTTATACACCTCAACCGTGTAACATGCGAGGCCAGAGTCAAAACTTGGACGGTAAGAGAAGGAAATCAAAATTCCACTCAAATTATTGTTGAGGTTGATAGCTTATGCATTCTATGTAAAGAAGCTTGGTTTTTCTTAAAACTGTCAAAATGGATCACAACTGCGAGTCAATTTGGCCAATTACGGATTCGAGCCGGGTTAAATTTGAAAAAATTGTATTTATTTTAAGTGGGTTAGATTTCAACCCGGCTCATTTAAACCCGGCTGATGCGGGTTGAACTCGTGATGGGCCAGATTGACCCACCAACCCACATAACTAATTTTATTTTATTAAAATTTAATTTTAATTTTATAAAAAAATATTTATTATTTTTTTTGCTTGAAAAAATGATTTAAGTTCCTTATTTTCAAAATTAATTAAACACCCATGAGAGAAAATTTGAGAGTGAAATTTGTTTAGATTTGAATTATAGAAAATTTGTAATTTTCTTTTATTTAAAAAAAATGTAATTAAGTGAGCTAGTGAGCCAACCCGTTTACCCACCAATCCGTGGTGGGTCGAGTCGAGTTCGAATTTTTCTGACTCGCTAATAAATGAGTCGGGTTGGGTTAGCTCACTAAGTGACCAACCCGTAATGGGTCAGGCCGAGTCGGGTCGGATAGCCCGTTTTGACAGCTCTAGTTTTCTTTATTCAAATCTTATTAATCATATATTTAATAGGAATTCTTAATTTAATTTTATGCCAAAGCGGTATTATATTACTTTTTTATATCTAGAAATATTACTCATTTAACTTGTAAATTCCTAATTTAAAATGGTTTTTACAGTTAAGAATTAAATTAAAAATACACGGATTGCATTACATAAAAAATAGTCTAGATTAAGAATATGTAAGAAAAATTAATATAACAAAATTTAAATTGAAAAATAAAGAATTCTAAAAAATATATAAAAGATAAATTTAATTAATACTTACTGGATGAACCACTTAAACAAACAATTAAAATTGTAATCACATAATATTTTTTTATACTAAAAAATATTAATTTCATTTAAAAGAAAAACGTATATGTTATATTCTTTTAATTATATTTAGAATCAGTTTATCAACCAATCTTAGGAAATGCTTTCAATCCAACCAGTCAATTTATCTGTATGAAATTTATCAGGTTGTAATTTAGTTTTATGATACAATGACATTGAAGAGAAAGTAATGACTGCCACATTATCACAGTGAGAAATGAAAATTTGTACGAAGTTGACCTGGTGAATTGTTTCGGTTGATTATAGGCAGAAAGAAGAAAAATCAGTACTGACCCAGCTGAATGAAATTCAAATTGTTTGGTTAAGTGTTCTGTCAAAATAATGAAGCAGATGAAAAGTTGAAAAGGATTGCTTTATGTCTATCACATGGAATCGAAACCTTTCTTAGATTACATGATCTATGGGACCATGCAACTTAACACTAAAATCTCTAAAAGGAGTAAAAGCCCATATTGGAATGTAGGAACAACTTCCAGAGGATGTAAAAATGCATCAATATTTGTGACCTTACATTTCTGAAGATGGAACTATTGTGAATCTAAAATGTTCTAAGCATATATTCTGTAGCATTATCGTCCTCTCCTTTCACCATGCTGGAATATTAGTTTTATCATCTCTGCGGTTTTTTGTGGGATTTAAATTTCAGCTGTCACTCAACATTTATTTGTAATATTCTCAAATATATTGCATTATTGACTGTCCAAAACTCCTGGTTGTCCTGTTTTATTACTTCTGCTGAAGATTATGGCTCAAAACATCGAACAATGTATTATTTTGATAACATTCATGTAACATGCAACACAGTGAAACAAGAGAATGACGAGTGTTGGCAATAATAAATGTTATGTGTACATGTAATATTAGATGCTGTGCAAGAGACCAACCAGTTGGCATTCAATTAGTAGGGCGTTGACATTGATGGAGGAATTTATCATATTAACAATTCATCTTCATCTTCCTCATCATCATCATGTGTCTTGTTCTTAAAATAAGAGGCATTCAGAGACTATTGGAACCATGACGCTTGCGGATGTTAGAATAAAATATCTTTTGTCTATTAATATAATCATCCCCCTTAAAATATATACTTAAATTACATTATCATTAAGCTCCTAAGGATTAGATTGCTAATCAATATATATAAGAGTCAGATAATAATAACATAAAATAAAAAGTATCTTCTTAGATATACTATTCAATATTTCTTAAACACTAACAAATAATCTTAGGTTTATACATACATACATATATATATATATATATATATATATATATATGTAAAACCCTATATAATTAGCAATAATAATTCTGTGTTAAACCAGATTAGTGCACACTATAATGCTTATTAAATCCCTCTTCAAATCTGCTTTTAAATCTCCCCGCAGTGCACTGAAACCGAGCCCCATCATTCTCTGAAACACGCACCACGTCACACACTCAGTGCATTAAAAACGCACCAAGCGCTGCATGCACGCATGCCACTTGTCACGATGGAAATTCTAAAGGCAGAAGTGGGAGTGCAGGTGTCATCACGTGAGACGTTAGTTCGTCTGGAATGAGAAGGAACAAAAATGAATTTTCGAAAACCTTTCCACTCACCTGCACCATTCATCTTCTTCCTCAGAAAACCAAACCTCTCATCTTCTCCAACTTCTCTCTTGCACCAGTAAACTTCTCTTTACTGTAAAACTCACACCTCTTCTCCAATCACGATTTCAGCACCATAGAAGTGTTCGTCCAGCTGTGATCTTCATTTTGGACCGAACAGAATTTGAACCCAACCTGGTAAGTCCCCTTACTGTGGTTCGTCCTTAGGTTTCTGGAAAAATAGGGTTTTAGTTGCATGCAAACTTGTATACTGAGTGTTCTATAATCTGTGGTTAGAATTTGTTCTGGAAGAGTCAAGAACCTGAGCAAAACATAGTTGGACGAAGCTATTTTTACATCTAGGACAAGCTTGAATTTCAATCCGGGTAAGGGAAGCTTATATGTTTAATTTATACGGTATGTTATATGCTTTGATTTGCATGTGTGATACATCTGAAGATTTAGCTGTTATGAAAGTTTACTGAGATCTGATATGGTTTCTGGTTTGATTTATCTGTCATGAACGATCACTGGTTGCATGGAATATATATGTTGTTGGTGGTTTGAAATGCATGTTGATTTGATTATGTATGAATGAAGAATGGATATTGTATATTTGGGAATGATTAAAATGTTGAGATCTGTATGATGATGATGTTTAAGGTGAATTAAATCTGGAATGAAAGTTATAAAGTTTGAAAATTTGAAATCTGGAAAAGTCTGTTAAGGTTGAAAAATCTGAAATTTAATCATCCCCTTTGATAAATGACGCTCGTCACTGTACGGTCTTAGACCGTTCGGTTTTCATTAAAATAACTTAGATTGGAATTCTTTCATTTGGAAAGAATTCTGCTCGAGAACGAGCGTCCCCATTTTGTGAATGAGCGTTCGGTTCAGCTCAGTATAGATAAATATTTGAAACTTTATAAATACGTGACGTTCGGCCTTAAGTCGAGCGTTCGTCCTCAATGACGTTCGGCCTTAAGTCGAGCGTTCTTCATCAATGACGTTCGGCCTTAAGTCGAGCGTTCGTCCTTAATGTCGTTCGACCTTGTGTCGAACGTTCGTTCTACAGAGCGTTCGGCCTTATATCGAACGTTCGTCCCAATTGGCGCTCGGTCTTATACCGAAGTGTTCGTTCTGATTTGTGCTCGGTCATTGACCCAGCGTTCGTCCAAGTAGGGTTCGGTTTTATAACTGAACGCTCGTCCTTATTATTGAATTCTGAGCGAACGTATCTGGCGTTCGTCCACGGTTATTTATGGAACGTTCGGTCATTGACAGTAAGTGTTGTTTTCTGATTTACAATTACTCTGATTATTTATCCAAGTCATTTTGTAAGGTATTTATCCTCTTTATTCAACATAAAGTTCTTGTACTCCAAATCTTCTAAGTATTATACTGATCTTCTAAATTCAATTTCATTTAAATATGTTAGGTTTTCTTAACGTCCGTAAATGGAAAAGAGTTTGTTTCTTTTGTTCAGAAACGTGTGGTCAAACAAACTGGAATACTTTCGTTTTAATTGATTGAAGTTGTTAATGTTAAGAGAATGGAACACTGAATGAAAATGTGAATAAAGAGAACTGGTTATTATGGGCGAATGATATTTTGAATGAATAATTGGAAGTGGATTTTAACGAGCGTTCCAAGGAGGAACGTCTCAGATGTGCTGAATATGAAATATTGAATGGTAAAGTATGAACCTGGATAAGTTAAGCCTCGCGGTCCATCCTGATGTTCCGTGATACGCCTCTTCAAGTAGAAGGGGGTATTCATGCGTGGGAATGGCAGGAGGCCCTAGTCCATTGAGTACTCCGGACAGATAGGGTTAACCTCGAGTGGCAGCTGGGGATTGATCAGTTACTACACCACTCGGGTGCAAGGACGCTTGTAACTACATGGTTCATACAGTCCGGACGGTCTGTCTTATATTACATTTTTCTATGATTATTATTTGATGAATCACATGCTGTATGTGTGTTTTGAAATGTAAATGTATGTGTTGATTGTATAAATTAAATATTATAAGCTTACCCTTGCATTTCCATTGTGTTGTCTACTGTTCATGTATATCCGTCTTGTCCAAATGCAATGATCATCCGTTGTGGATGTGAGCAGATGATGGTGCATCCCTTGAGCAAATGCTGGAAGAAGAAAATTTGGATGAAGCCAATCTGGTAGAGGTTGAAGTGAAGGCCGAGCCTTAGAGGCGCTCGTTAGAATAGGAATTGTAAATGTTAGTGCTTAAAGAACGTTCGGCCAAGTATTTTGTAAGGCCGTTCGTCTTAATCATGTAATCCCCTATTTTTGCGTACGTTGTTTTGTGCATATAAGAACGTCCATTTTGGGTTTTCTTTGTATGCGTTTATAAGCGTTCCCTGTACTGATGCCGTTTAGGCTTTTGTGAATCTGATTTAATACAAAGACTGTTGATGATTACTGTTAATTGTAATTAATTCTGATTTATGGTGATTACTGTATTTTGGGATGTTACATTAGTGGTATCAGAGCAGTTTTGTTCTTTTAAGGAACACTGTAGGTTATGAGTGCACTACGTTGTTGCTGTGTGCTTATTATGTGTTAATGAGTTATTGTTTTAACTCTTGAACTTTACTAACGCTCGTTCTTCTCTGATCCAGAGAACTAATGGCGCCTAGACTTCCTCCTCCTCCCCAACCGAATGAGTCCGATACGTCCAGCAACACTAGGTTGTTGGAAACCGTAGTTGAACGGCTGCATCAACAGAACACCACGTTGCTGGAACAGAACGCCACCCTGATGCAGCAAAACCAAGCTGCTATGCAAGGTTTGGAGGCCTCGCGTGTCAACTCTGAAAACACGCAAAGGCAGTTGATGGAGATCTTGGCTGCAACTAGAGGTGCGCCTGGAGCTTCTTCTTCAAACGTTGTTCAACCGAACGCTGAATGGAGTCTGGAGAGTTTCCTACAGCATCACCCTGCCAAGTTTAGTGGGAAGGGTCTACCGGACGAAGCTGATCAGTGGCTGAGGGATATGGAAAGAATTTTCAACGCCAAGAGATGTCCGGATGAAAACCGCTTGGCGTATACAGAGTACTTGCTAACTGGAGAGGCGAGCCACTGGTGGGCGAGCGCTAGGGCCATCTTGACGGACGCTCAACAACAGATTACTTGGGAGGTTTTCAGGAATAAATTTTATGAAGAGTACTTCCCTGACAGCGTCCGTTTTGCAAAGGAGGTTGAGTTTTTACAGCTGGTCCAAGGAGGAATGTCAGTTTCGGAATATACGAACAAGTTCAAACACTTGATTCGTTTCAATACAATGGCCGCTAGTGAGGAGTGACAGTGCAGAAAGTTTGAGAACGGTTTGCGCAGTGATTTGAAGGTTGTAATTTCCAGCTTGTGTATCCGAACATTCCCTGCTATGGTGGAAAGAGCTAAGGTGTTAGAGAAGAATTTGGCAGAGGCAGAACGGTACAAGAAACAGCAAACAGTAAGGGGGCCGATTGTCTCAAGGGGAAATGTGAATCAGAGAGGATCCCCTTACGCTCGTCCAGCAGCCAACGCGAGCGGATCTCAAGCTTTGGTTCCTGCCGGACAGTCTGGACAGCAAGGTAGTGTGGTATGTTACAAGTGTGGAGGGCCACATTATCGTTCGTCATGTCCTCAACTGGTTGGAGTAAAATATTGCACTCGGTGTAGGCGAAATGGCCATCTGGAAAATGAGTGTAATATGGGCGGACGTGTAGTGATGAGGCCGCCGAACGCAGGAAGAAATCAGCAAGGAAGGGGTGGACGAGCCCAAGCTACTGGGCGTGTATATGCAATTACTGGGGCAGAAGCAGCAAGTTCAGGTACACTTATCACCAGTACGTGCTTGTTATTTGGAATGCAATGTTGTGTGTTGTTTGATTCGGGGGCAACACACTCCTTCATATCGAAGGCGTGCGTTGATAAGTTGGGCATAACTGAGAGCGAGATGCACTTTGATCTGGTGGTGTCAACACCAGCTGCGGGTGAAGGAGGATGACATCCAGAAGACTGCTTTTAGGTCGCGTTATGGACACTACGAGTATGTAGTGATGCCATTTGGAGTCACGAACGCTCCTGCAGTGTTCATGGATTATATGAACCGCATTTTCCGGCCATACTTGGACAAGTTCGTGGTCGTTTTTATAGATGACATTCTCATCTACTCCAAGACACAAGCCGAGCATGAAGAACACTTGAGGGCAGTGCTGAGCGTGTTGAGAGAAAAGGAGTTGTATGCAAAACTGTCCAAGTGTGAATTTTGGATGAAGGAGGTGCAGTTTTTGGGCCATGTGGTCTCGGCTGAAGGTATTTCAGTGGATCCTTCTAAAGTGAGAGCAGTGTTAGAATGGAAGAGCCCGCGTTCGGTCACGGAAGTGAGGAGTTTTGTTGGTCTTGCGGGTTACTATAGACGCTTCATTGAAGGTTTTTCTAAGATAGTAGCACCGCTGACACAGCTCACAAGAGGACAAACCGTTCGCGTGGACTGACTTGTGTGAGGAACGCTTCCAAGAGTTGAAGAATAAGTTGACGAGCGCTCCAGTTTTAATTATTCCGGACACGTCCAGACCCTTTGAAGTTTACTGTGACGCTTCTCATCAAGGGTTGGGCTGTGTGCTCATGCAAGAGAGACGAGCAGTAGCGTACGCGTCTCGTCAATTGAAGGTTCATGAGCGTAACTACCCCACACACGACTTGGAATTGGCAGCTGTCGTGTTCGCATTGAAGATTTGGAGGCATTATCTATACGGATCCACCTTCCAAGTCTTCAGTGATCACAAGAGCCTCAAATATTTATTTGATCAGAAGGAATTGAACATGAGGCAGAGGCGTTGGCTAGAATTCTTGAAAGACTATGAGTTTGAATTGCTATATCATCCTGGGAAGGCCAATGTAGTGGCAGACGCTCTAAGCAGGAAGGCAGTGCATGTCTCGGTTATGATGGTGAAAGAGTTAAATTTGGTGGAGAGCTTCAGGGATCTAAGGTTGCAGTTTGAGTTGGAACCGAATAGCATCAAGTGCTGCAACCTTAGGATATCAAGCAACGTATTTGACCGTATCTGGATGAAGCAACGTGAGGATGAAGAGTTGGTGAAGATCTTTAGCGCGCTCGGTTCAGATAAAGCTAAGGAATTCAATGCTGGAACGGACGGTATGCTACGTTACCTTGGTAGAACGTGCATTCCTAATGATGGAGAGCTGAAGCGGATTATTTTAGAAGAGGCACATCATAGTCGTCTTAGCATACATCCCGGTATGACTAAGATGTACCAAGATCTTAGGCGTTCGTTCTGGTGGCCTGGAATGAAGAGTGATGTCGCTCGTTTTGTGGCATCCTGTTTAACTTGTCAACGCGCTAAGGCCGAACACCAACGACCAGGAGGGTTGCTTCAACAGTTGGAAATTCCAGAATGGAAGTGGGACAGCATTTCCATGGACTTCGTGACTCATCTACCACGAACGGTTAGGAATCATGACTCAATATGGGTGATCGTGGATAGATTGACGAAGAGCGCACACTTCTTGACCGTGAACCTGAAGATGTCCATGACTAATTTGGCCAAGCTGTATATAAATGAGATCGTTCGTCTGCATGGGGTGCCTTCAAGCATAGTTTCTGACCGAGACACGAGATTTACATCTCGTTTTTGGCAATCCTTACAAGGAGAATTGGGAAGCAAGCTGCAGATGAGTTCAGCATACCATCCACAAACGGACGGCCAGTCCGAACGTACTATCCAGACGCTAGAAGACCTACTGAGGACGTGCGTCCTAGATCACTTAGGCGCATGGGATGAGGTACTGCCTCTTGTGGAATTCACGTATAACAACAGCTTTCAAGCTAGCATTGGAATGGCGCCGTTTGAAGCTCTCTATGGGAGGAAGTGCAGAACGCCACTTTGCTGGTTTCAAGAGGGAGAGAACGTGTTAACTGGACCTGAGCTTATCCAGCAAACTACTGATAAAGTGAAGTTGATCCAAGATAGATTAAAGACGTCCTTGAGCAGGCAGAAATCCTATGCGGATAGAAGAAGAAGACCATTGGAGTTTGCTGCAGGAGACCATGTGTTCTTGAGACTGAATCCGATCACGGGAGTAGGCAGAGTAGTGCGTCCAAAGAAGTTGTCTCCCAAGTTCATAGGGCCGTATCAAGTTTTGAAGAAGATTGGACCCGTAGCCTATGAACTCGCATTGCCTCCTCAGCTATCAAATCTGCATCCAGTCTTCCATGTGTCTCAGCTTAGGAGATATATAGCTAATCCTTCTCATGTCTTGGAGCTGGAAAACATTCAACTGCGTCCAGACCGAACGTTGGAGCTACAACCAGTCCGCATTGAAGAAGAACGCACCAAGCTACACAAAGGGAAGGACATTCGTTTGGTGAAGATAGTGTGGGACGCTAAGACTGGAGATTCAACGTGGGAAGTGGAGAGTGCAATGAAGGATTTGTATCCGCACTTATTTGCTTGTAATTTCTAAATTTTCGAGGACGAAAATTTTTGTAGTTAGGGAGAATGTAAAACCCTATATAATTAGCAATAATAATTCTGTGTTAAACCAGATTAGTGCACACTATAATGCTTATTAAATCCCTCTTCAAATCTGCTTTTAAATCTCCCCGCAGTGCACTGAAACCGAGCCCCATCATTCTCTGAAACACGCACCACGTCACACACTCAGTGCATTAAAAACGCACCAAGCGCTGCATGCACGCATGCCACTTGTCACGATGGAAATTCTAAAGGCAGAAGTGGGAGTGCAGGTGTCATCACGTGAGACGTTAGTTCGTCTGGAATGAGAAGGAACAAAAATGAATTTTCGAAAACCTTTCCACTCACCTGCACCATTCATCTTCTTCCTCAGAAAACCAAACCTCTCATCTTCTCCAACTTCTCTCTTGCACCAGTAAACTTCTCTTTACTGTAAAACTCACACCTCTTCTCCAATCACGATTTCAGCACCATAGAAGTGTTCGTCCAGCTGTGATCTTCATTTTGGACCGAACAGAATTTGAACCCAACCTGGTAAGTCCCCTTACTGTGGTTCGTCCTTAGGTTTCTGGAAAAATAGGGTTTTAGTTGCATGCAAACTTGTATACTGAGTGTTCTATAATCTGTGGTTAGAATTTGTTCTGGAAGAGTCAAGAACCTGAGCAAAACATAGTTGGACGAAGCTATTTTTACATCTAGGACAAGCTTGAATTTCAATCCGGGTAAGGGAAGCTTATATGTTTAATTTATACGGTATGTTATATGCTTTGATTTGCATGTGTGATACATCTGAAGATTTAGCTGTTATGAAAGTTTACTGAGATCTGATATGGTTTCTGGTTTGATTTATCTGTCATGAACGATCACTGGTTGCATGGAATATATATGTTGTTGGTGGTTTGAAATGCATGTTGATTTGATTATGTATGAATGAAGAATGGATATTGTATATTTGGGAATGATTAAAATGTTGAGATCTGTATGATGATGATGTTTAAGGTGAATTAAATCTGGAATGAAAGTTATAAAGTTTGAAAATTTGAAATCTGGAAAAGTCTGTTAAGGTTGAAAAATCTGAAATTTAATCATCCCCTTTGATAAATGACGCTCGTCACTGTACGGTCTTAGACCGTTCGGTTTTCATTAAAATAACTTAGATTGGAATTCTTTCATTTGGAAAGAATTCTGCTCGAGAACGAGCGTCCCCATTTTGTGAATGAGCGTTCGGTTCAGCTCAGTATAGATAAATATTTGAAACTTTATAAATACGTGACGTTCGGCCTTAAGTCGAGCGTTCGTCCTCAATGACGTTCGGCCTTAAGTCGAGCGTTCTTCATCAATGACGTTCGGCCTTAAGTCGAGCGTTCGTCCTTAATGTCGTTCGACCTTGTGTCGAACGTTCGTTCTACAGAGCGTTCGGCCTTATATCGAACGTTCGTCCCAATTGGCGCTCGGTCTTATACCGAAGTGTTCGTTCTGATTTGTGCTCGGTCATTGACCCAGCGTTCGTCCAAGTAGGGTTCGGTTTTATAACTGAACGCTCGTCCTTATTATTGAATTCTGAGCGAACGTATCTGGCGTTCGTCCACGGTTATTTATGGAACGTTCGGTCATTGACAGTAAGTGTTGTTTTCTGATTTACAATTACTCTGATTATTTATCCAAGTCATTTTGTAAGGTATTTATCCTCTTTATTCAACATAAAGTTCTTGTACTCCAAATCTTCTAAGTATTATACTGATCTTCTAAATTCAATTTCATTTAAATATGTTAGGTTTTCTTAACGTCCGTAAATGGAAAAGAGTTTGTTTCTTTTGTTCAGAAACGTGTGGTCAAACAAACTGGAATACTTTCGTTTTAATTGATTGAAGTTGTTAATGTTAAGAGAATGGAACACTGAATGAAAATGTGAATAAAGAGAACTGGTTATTATGGGCGAATGATATTTTGAATGAATAATTGGAAGTGGATTTTAACGAGCGTTCCAAGGAGGAACGTCTCAGATGTGCTGAATATGAAATATTGAATGGTAAAGTATGAACCTGGATAAGTTAAGCCTCGCGGTCCATCCTGATGTTCCGTGATACGCCTCTTCAAGTAGAAGGGGGTATTCATGCGTGGGAATGGCAGGAGGCCCTAGTCCATTGAGTACTCCGGACAGATAGGGTTAACCTCGAGTGGCAGCTGGGGATTGATCAGTTACTACACCACTCGGGTGCAAGGACGCTTGTAACTACATGGTTCATACAGTCCGGACGGTCTGTCTTATATTACATTTTTCTATGATTATTATTTGATGAATCACATGCTGTATGTGTGTTTTGAAATGTAAATGTATGTGTTGATTGTATAAATTAAATATTATAAGCTTACCCTTGCATTTCCATTGTGTTGTCTACTGTTCATGTATATCCGTCTTGTCCAAATGCAATGATCATCCGTTGTGGATGTGAGCAGATGATGGTGCATCCCTTGAGCAAATGCTGGAAGAAGAAAATTTGGATGAAGCCAATCTGGTAGAGGTTGAAGTGAAGGCCGAGCCTTAGAGGCGCTCGTTAGAATAGGAATTGTAAATGTTAGTGCTTAAAGAACGTTCGGCCAAGTATTTTGTAAGGCCGTTCGTCTTAATCATGTAATCCCCTATTTTTGCGTACGTTGTTTTGTGCATATAAGAACGTCCATTTTGGGTTTTCTTTGTATGCGTTTATAAGCGTTCCCTGTACTGATGCCGTTTAGGCTTTTGTGAATCTGATTTAATACAAAGACTGTTGGTGATTACTGTTAATTGTAATTAATTCTGATTTATGGTGATTACTGTATTTTGGGATGTTACATTAATATATATATATATATATATATATCCTATTTAAGTTTAGATCATTAGATGAAATCAAAAATATAATAATACGCGTCTTCTGAAAATATTATTATTTTATTATAATCTCAAATCATTTTCTGAAATTATAATATAAAATTATCTTTAATATTTGTTTTCAATTTTGTACATTATTTCATTTTTTATAAAATGTAAAAGGCATAACAAAATTAACTAAAATATCAAAGAATTAATTGTATTAAATGTTTTTGACAAACTATAATATTACTATAACATGACTTAAATAATTAATACTTTTTAAATGATATATTTATGAAATGGTTCATCCTTAACATATTTTACAATTTTTAAAATATTTGAATAGTGCTTACTTTTTTTTTCAAATTAATAATATATGTTCAATTTATATGTAATATATATATATATATATATATATATATATATATATATATATATATAACAAACAGTTTTTAATATTATAAGTATATATAGAGGTATTTTCTTATTGATGTTGTTTATTAATTTCTTTCACTACAAGAAAATCTCTAAATAATAACTAATTTTTAATGACAAAACATAATTAATTACTATAATAAATAATTTAAATACCATTTTGTAAATTAAAAATTATGAATAATTAAAATAGTTTTTAAATTGGTGGTTTTAATGAATTGATCTCTAAATTAATCATTAACATTAGTTATTAAGATTTTGAGTGTCAAAAGAATTAGTCTCTAATAATAACTAATTTAAAGATCAATTTATTTAATAATCAAAATTTTGATAACTAATATTGGTAACCAATTTAGAAAATAATTTATTTTAGTAATTAATTTAAAATCTATTTTAATTACTAATAATTTTTAATTTATAAATTAGTACTTAAATTGTGATTAATTATTTTTTATCATCAAAATTGATCATTGTTTAAGAATTCTTTTATATATTTTCTGTTTCTTCAGTATATTGAAACAACTTAATAAGATAATTTAATCACAATAAGCAAAAAATATCTAAACATGTATCTCCAATAAAATATATTTAAATGTGGCAAATTTTATCTATGAGAAAAAAACATTTTATAATATGCAGGCATGAAATAGAAATGTTAGTTAAGTATGAAGATATAGTGGAATAAAATTGGTTCCACTCATTTATTTTTCAAATATATTAGGTCTCCTAACCAAGAAGTTTTACTAATTTTGTTTTATAATCTATAGTCTGACTTGCTGATATTTGGCCATGGCCAGATGTTCGGTAGTTGGCGTGAGTACATGCATTTATTATAGACCGAAAATATTGAAAATAAAGTATATAGCACACTATATGGCCATATTGGAACCTGATAATCCAAAACAAGAAGCTTTTTGAAAACTTAGTTGATTTAAGCAATTTTCTTACGCTATTGATTGATTGATGCAGCCGATCTCATATTTTTAATTAGCAGAAAACACGTTTCCAGGCTATGCTTAATCTTCAACAACACACACAAATTTAAAACTAAATAAAATTTTCCTCACATTGACAATGAAAAAAATTATAATAAGAAATCTGTGCAAGTGTGCGTTAATTTTTTCTTCATCCTAACTATATTTTATTTAAGAATTATTTTAATTATTTACCTAATACGCATATTCAAATGAGTATGTAGATGAATCTGGTTAGGGTTTAGATAAGAATGATGAAGTTTGGAATATAGATGTGTTGCATCAGGTTAGGTTATGACAGATATATACTTTATCTGTAAGGAGAAATTGCATTTGGGTTAATTTAAGAAAGAAATAATACAAAAAAGATAGTGAGCAATGTTATATATGAATAATATAATTCATTTGTGATGATCTTCCCGACATTCACGATTTCATCCATTAAGTGCACATTTATTGTTAGGCCAAGTAAA
Organism: Vigna umbellata; assembly: GCF_029865625.1. Lineage (NCBI taxonomy): Eukaryota > Viridiplantae > Streptophyta > Magnoliopsida > Fabales > Fabaceae > Vigna > Vigna umbellata. Next base: position 88,185,504 of record NC_142165.1, on the reverse strand, counting down.
AATTAATTAATATGATTACTTATGTTAATTTGATTATAAAGGAAAACAAAATATGAAATAATATTTTTACAATTGAAAAGCAAAATCTATTCAATATTTTTTAGAAAGAATGAAGAGTCAAATAATTCATAGTTTTCTCTCTCTCATAGTTTAGAGCCCTTTTAAACATTCATTTTTCACGTGTACTAGAATAGAATATGGTGGTAATAGAGTAGAAAAAACTTACTAAAATGTTAATTTAGTTCATTTATTTATTTCCTAATTTCTTATGTTGGTTAACAAGTGTTTTTTTCGTTTTTCTCACAGCAAATAAAATTCCACACTTATTCAAACAAATGCAATTGGTCCCTGTAAGACCCTGGAAAATAACGTACATTGGAGTACACGTGGCAACTGGAGAACTAGACACTTCAACAGCGTACGTGGCGGCAGCAGGGAGGAGCATTCCAACAGCTTGCGCCAGGTGTCACGCTGCATGGAGTTTGGAGTGGGGAAAACGCAGCGCAGTTTGCGTGTCACTCGGAGAGCACGGCAGTTCACTAGAGAACGCCAGGTGTCACTGCGAGAGGAATCTGGAAAACGTTAGTGGAATGCACGTGGCTGACGAGGAGCGGACGTTCGTTCGGCACTGGAAACAAGGCATGCATTCTCAGAAAAACTCATCCCTCGCTCTACACGCACACTCCTTTCTTGATTCTGGAAAATTCTTTCTCTCCTTCTTCTCTCTACGACTTCCCCACCTTCTCTCTAGGAACCTTCCATCTTCTCCAACTTCTCACTAAGAACTCTCATCTTCTCTCTACCATTTCTCACTTCTTTCAACTTCAATCAGTTTTCTGAAACCATAGAAACGTTCACGGGCCAGTAAGCTTCGTTTTGATCCGAACCTCTTTTGATCCTGTAACTGGTAAGTTCCAAACCATAACCTAGATCTAGAATTTCTAGGAACACTGTTTCAGTTGCATGCAAAGAATAAAATCTGAGTTTCTGAGTTCTCTTTGGTTAAACCTAGTTGAGGAGCGTAAGGAAGAGCGTAGCGGGTAGAAAGCCCTAGTTGGACAGAAGCAAGTTATACTGTTAAAAGTTCACTGCAATCCGGGTAAGGGAAGCTTATATGTTTAATTTGTACTCGTTTGTTGTGAAATCTGGATTTGCATGTGTGAAAAATATGAAGTTGAGCTGTTATGAATGGTTACTGATATCTGATATGAATTCTGGTTTGGATGGATCTGTCATGAACGAACACTGCTTGTATGAATTATATTTGATGTTGAATTTGATTTAAATGCATGTTGATTTGATTATGTATGAATGGAGTATGGTTATTGTGTGGTTGGAATGATTAAAATGTCGAAATCTGTATGATGAGAATGTTTGAGGTGAATTAAATCTGGAAATGAAAGTATAAAGTTTATAAATTTGAAATCTGGAAGATTCTGTTAAGCTTGTGAAAATATGAAATTTTAGATCATTCCCTTTGCTAAATGACGCTCGTCACTGTACGGTATTAGACCGTTCGGTTTTCATTAAAATAACTTAGATTGGAATTCTTTCATTTGGAAAGAATTCTGCTCGAGAACGAGCGTCCCCATTTTTGTGAATGAGCGTTCGGTTCAGCTCAGTATAGATAAATATTTGAAACTTTATAAATACGTGACGTTCGGCCTTAAGTCGAGCGTTCGTCCTTAATGTCGTTCGACCTTGTGTCGAACGTTCGTTTTACAGAGCGTTCGTCATTATATTGAACGTTCGTCCCAATTGGCGCTCGGTCTTATACCGAAGCGTTCGTCCAAGATAGCGCTCGGTTTATACCAAGCGTTCGTTCTGATTTGGGCTCGGTCATTGACCCAGCGTTCGTCCAAGGAGGGTTCGGTTTTATAACTGAACGCTCGTCCTTATCATTGAATTCTGAGCGAACGTAACTGGCGTTCGTCCAAATTGTTAATTAACGTTCGTTCGTTGACTGGCAGTGTTGTTTTCTGAAATCCAATCATATTTGGTTGTGTATCTAAATATTTTCTTACTGACTGTATCCTTTGGATTCTACCTGGAGTCTTTATACTTAAAATTTTTCTAAGTATCATCCATATCTTCTAAGATCAGTATCTTCAAATTTTTAAGTGTTGAAACGTATTGAGTGGATAAATGGTTCGTTTCTTTTGTTCAGAAACGAGGATGTAGGAGTACTGTAACATGTTAGTCCCTATTGATTGAGTGATGAACGTTCGTGAATTTAAGAAAGTGGAACATAGAATGAAAATGTGAATATGAGAAATGTTTAATATGGACGAATGATATTTTGAACGAATTATTGGAAATGGATTTTAACGAGCGTTCCAAGGAGGAACGTCTCAGATATGATTGATTATTGAAGTTTTGTAAAGTATGACTGTGGGCAAGCTAATGCTGGCTTGGTCCATCCTGATATTCCGTGATACTCATCTTCACGTAGAAGGGGGTAGTCATGTGTGGGAATGGCAGGAGGTCTTTCGTATCCCTCACTTAGCAGGGGCGAAGGATTTACCTCGAGTGGCAGCTGTTGAGAGTTTCCCAGTTACCACACCACTCGGGTGCAAGGACGCCTGTAGCTACACGGTTCATACAGTCCGGACGGTCTGTCTTATATATATGTATTTTTATGTTTGTTATTGGATAAGTCACATGTTGTTTGTACGAATTGAAATGTAAATATATGTGTTGATTGTATAAATTAAATATTATAAGCTTACCCTTGCATTTCCATTGTGTTGTCTACTGTCCATGTATTTTCCGTCTTGTCAAAATGCGATGATCATCCGTTGTGGGTGTGAGCAGATGGTGGTGCATCCCTTGAACAAAGGCTTGAAGAAGGGTTGCTTGCTGAAGAAAATCTGGTAGAAGTTGAAGTGAAGGCCGAACAGTGAGCGTTCGGTTCTAGTTAGTGTAGTTAGAGTAGCGAGCGGCTGTGAGCGAGCGCTCTTTTATGGTTTGTTTATAGTTGGACGTTCGGTATTTGTTTTGTAAACCGTTCGTCCTTATCTTTTGTAAGCGCTCGTTAAATTATTCTTCATTTGCGGTCGTTCATCCTCTTTCGTTATTGTCGATCCCTGTGTTTTAAGACTGTTTTGGGTTATTGATACGTGTAATTATTCTAAGTATATAGTTGATGACTGTATAATTTTGGGATGTTACATTATTGGTATCAGAGCAGTTTTGTTCTCTTAAAGGACGCTGTAGGGTTATGAGTGCACTGCGTTTTTGCTGTGTGCTCACTGTATGTTTAATGAGTTATTATTATTTTAACTCTGGAACATAATTAACGTTCGTTTTTCTCTGTGTTCAGAGAACAAATGGCACCTAGGCTACCTCCTCCACCCCAACCAAGTGAACCTGACACGTCCAACAACACTAGGATGTTGGAAACTGTGATTGATAGACTTCAACAACAGAACACGACCTTGATCGAGCAAAACGCTGCTTTGATGAGGCAGAATCAGGATGCAATGCAAAGTTTGGAGGCCTCGCGGGTGAATTCAGAATCAACTCAGAGGCAGCTGATGGATATTCTTGCTGCTACCAGAGGCACGCCAGGAGCGTCCTCTTCTAACGCTGCCCAGCCTGCTACAGAATGGAGCTTGGAGAGTTTTCTCCAACATCATCCGGCGAAGTTCAATGGAAAGGGTCTTCCTGATGAGGCAGACCAGTGGCTAAGGGATATGGAGAGGATCTTCAATGCTAAGAGGTGTCCGGATGAGAACCGTTTAGCGTACACTGAGTACTTGTTGACGGGAGAAGCAAGCCACTGGTGGGCGAGCGCTAGAGCCATCTTAACGGACGCTCAACAACCAGTCACGTGGGAAGTTTTCAGGAATAAATTTTATGAAGAATACTTCCCTGACAGCGTTCGTTTTGCAAAGGAAGTTGAGTTCTTACAGTTGGTTCAAGGGGGTATGTCAGTTTCAGAATACACCAATAAATTCAAACATCTTGTGCGGTTCAATACTATGGCAACCAGTGAGGAGTGGCAGTGTCGGAAGTTTGAGAACGGTCTAAGAAGTGATTTGAAGGTTATGATTTCAAGTTTGTGCATAAGAACGTTTCCTGCCATGGTTGAGAGGGCCAAAGTTTTGGAGAAAAATATGGCAGAAGCTGAACAACACAAGAAGCAACAACAAGTTAGTAGGGGACCTATAGTATCCCGGGGAGGTACCGTTCCGAGAAGGACACCTTACCCTCGTCCTAGTCGGCCATCTAGCACGAGCAGTTCTCAAGCTTTAGTTCCTGCTGGACAAGCCGGACAGTACAGGAACGTTACTTGTTTCCAGTGTGGAGGACCACACTACCGTTCGTCATGTCCTCAGTTGGTGGGAGGAAAATACTGTAACCGGTGTGGACGAAATGGACATTTGGAGAACGAGTGCAACATGAGTGGTCGAGCGGTGATGAGACCACCGAACGCTGGAAGGAATCAGCAAGGGAGAGGTGGACGAGCCCAAGCTGTTGGGCGTGTATATGCGATAACTGGAGCGGAGGCGGCTAGCTCAGGTATATTCATCCACCGCACTTTCTTGTGGTATGAACTGCCTTGCTGTACACTGTTTTAATTACTGTGATAAGGAAGCTGTTCGGTCTGATAGTGTAAACACCAACAATTGGGTTAGTTTAGATATCCGACCAGTGAGATAGATGTTTATTACTATGATTAGTGAGAGTGTTATTTTCTAGAATTGACTAACTTAGGAGAGATTTAATGTGAATGGGATGTTGGCGTTCGGTATCCCATGAAAATGACTTAGAATAAGAATTCTTTTATTTGGAAAGGATTCTGATTGAGACGAGCGTCCTTTGTGTGAAGGGTTAGGTTTGAGCGTTCGGCTCAGCCTAGCGTGTCCAACGATTGAAAATAAATTGAAGTGTATTTAGACCGCTCGGTTTTGTTCACCAGCGTTCGTCATAAGTAGCGCTTAGTATTATACTGAGCGTTCGTCCAAGTGAACCCTCGATCTTAGACTGAGCATTCGTCCTAAGTTAGCGTTCGGTCTAACACCGAACGTCCGTTCTAAAAGCACGTCCGTTCTATTTTTGTGCTCGGTCAACTACCTAGGGTTCGCCCTAAATATCGTTTGGTTCGACACTGAACGTTCGTCTTAATAACGCTCGGTCTTGAAACGAGCGTTCGTTCTTAACAAGCGCTCGGTTTCGAAATGAGCGTTCGTTCTAAGAAGTGTACGGTCTTATACCGGTCGCTCGTCCATACTTTGAATTTCAGAACGTACTTAAATAGCGTTCGTCCCAAATTACCAGTAAATAAATGTTCACTCTTGGTCTTATTTAACACTCTTTCTCAGGGCACTAAATATTCGTTTGATTATATCCTGTTCCTTTTAAAGTTGGTCTACGATCTTTATATCCAAGGTTATTCTGAATCCGTTATACTAGGTTGTTAAGGGTCGGGTTCTTTGACTGCTCGGATTAGTTCGTCCTTTAACGTTCGTCATTTATACCCTTTACTTGAATTTGCTATATATATATATATATATATATATATATATATATATATATATATATATATATATATCTACTTGTCTTAGTTTCCATAATCAATTTATTCCGGAATATTCAGATTAATCTTTTATGTTCTCTCTCATCTGTTGATTCTGTTTATCCTTTCAACATTCTAATCCAATAGTAAAATACTTCAATATTAATTCTTTTCCTCTTGGAAAACTTGTGACTCTTCCTAATGATAATTTCTCTCGTTCGGTATGATGTTACCAATCCATTAACCTTTCAAATCCAATGTCTCTTTATTTCAAAATCATCTACTGGTTCCTTATTTCACGGTTCCCTTGTAATTTATCATCTTCCCATAAATCTTTAGTCCTTACCCAAACATAACCGTTCGTTATAGTTGGAACCAGTCAACATTGAAGAATTGCTAAAGACATGTGTGTGGGACGAAGTCACTTGTCCTAGGAAGCTGCTGCCGAATGTTCTTGGATTGTAGACGCTTTGGGACGGTAGCGTATGAAGATATCATTGTCTTCTCAATTGGCTAATCCTCATTTAGTTTTCACGCATCGTCACTTTGGTTATATATTGGAGACTCGTCTGATGTGCTAGGACTAGAAGGACTAGAACACGTTCGTATTTAAGGATAACGATTGTATAAATCCAACCAGTAGGTATTGGAGATACCCCATCTAGTGTTCAAGTGAAAATCCATCAGATGGGTGAAAGTGGTCTGGAACGAGAAGAATGACGACATTACAAGATAAGTTGAAGGTTTGCTAGCATGGACAAAGTACTCCGTCTACACTTTAATATACCTAGATTTTCGAGGACGAAAATTTTTGTAGTTGGAGGGAATGTAAGACCCTGGAAAATAACGTACATTGGAGTACACGTGGCAACTGGAGAACTAGACACTTCAACAGCGTACGTGGCGGCAGCAGGGAGGAGCATTCCAACAGCTTGCGCCAGGTGTCACGCTGCATGGAGTTTGGAGTGGGGAAAACGCAGCGCAGTTTGCGTGTCACTCGGAGAGCACGGCAGTTCACTAGAGAACGCCAGGTGTCACTGCGAGAGGAATCTGGAAAACGTTAGTGGAATGCACGTGGCTGACGAGGAGCGGACGTTCGTTCGGCACTGGAAACAAGGCATGCATTCTCAGAAAAACTCATCCCTCGCTCTACACGCACACTCCTTTCTTGATTCTGGAAAATTCTTTCTCTCCTTCTTCTCTCTACGACTTCCCCACCTTCTCTCTAGGAACCTTCCATCTTCTCCAACTTCTCACTAAGAACTCTCATCTTCTCTCTACCATTTCTCACTTCTTTCAACTTCAATCAGTTTTCTGAAACCATAGAAACGTTCACGGGCCAGTAAGCTTCGTTTTGATCCGAACCTCTTTTGATCCTGTAACTGGTAAGTTCCAAACCATAACCTAGATCTAGAATTTCTAGGAACACTGTTTCAGTTGCATGCAAAGAATAAAATCTGAGTTTCTGAGTTCTCTTTGGTTAAACCTAGTTGAGGAGCGTAAGGAAGAGCGTAGCGGGTAGAAAGCCCTAGTTGGACAGAAGCAAGTTATACTGTTAAAAGTTCACTGCAATCCGGGTAAGGGAAGCTTATATGTTTAATTTGTACTCGTTTGTTGTGAAATCTGGATTTGCATGTGTGAAAAATATGAAGTTGAGCTGTTATGAATGGTTACTGATATCTGATATGAATTCTGGTTTGGATGGATCTGTCATGAACGAACACTGCTTGTATGAATTATATTTGATGTTGAATTTGATTTAAATGCATGTTGATTTGATTATGTATGAATGGAGTATGGTTATTGTGTGGTTGGAATGATTAAAATGTCGAAATCTGTATGATGAGAATGTTTGAGGTGAATTAAATCTGGAAATGAAAGTATAAAGTTTATAAATTTGAAATCTGGAAGATTCTGTTAAGCTTGTGAAAATATGAAATTTTAGATCATTCCCTTTGCTAAATGACGCTCGTCACTGTACGGTATTAGACCGTTCGGTTTTCATTAAAATAACTTAGATTGGAATTCTTTCATTTGGAAAGAATTCTGCTCGAGAACGAGCGTCCCCATTTTTGTGAATGAGCGTTCGGTTCAGCTCAGTATAGATAAATATTTGAAACTTTATAAATACGTGACGTTCGGCCTTAAGTCGAGCGTTCGTCCTTAATGTCGTTCGACCTTGTGTCGAACGTTCGTTTTACAGAGCGTTCGTCATTATATTGAACGTTCGTCCCAATTGGCGCTCGGTCTTATACCGAAGCGTTCGTCCAAGATAGCGCTCGGTTTATACCAAGCGTTCGTTCTGATTTGGGCTCGGTCATTGACCCAGCGTTCGTCCAAGGAGGGTTCGGTTTTATAACTGAACGCTCGTCCTTATCATTGAATTCTGAGCGAACGTAACTGGCGTTCGTCCAAATTGTTAATTAACGTTCGTTCGTTGACTGGCAGTGTTGTTTTCTGAAATCCAATCATATTTGGTTGTGTATCTAAATATTTTCTTACTGACTGTATCCTTTGGATTCTACCTGGAGTCTTTATACTTAAAATTTTTCTAAGTATCATCCATATCTTCTAAGATCAGTATCTTCAAATTTTTAAGTGTTGAAACGTATTGAGTGGATAAATGGTTCGTTTCTTTTGTTCAGAAACGAGGATGTAGGAGTACTGTAACATGTTAGTCCCTATTGATTGAGTGATGAACGTTCGTGAATTTAAGAAAGTGGAACATAGAATGAAAATGTGAATATGAGAAATGTTTAATATGGACGAATGATATTTTGAACGAATTATTGGAAATGGATTTTAACGAGCGTTCCAAGGAGGAACGTCTCAGATATGATTGATTATTGAAGTTTTGTAAAGTATGACTGTGGGCAAGCTAATGCTGGCTTGGTCCATCCTGATATTCCGTGATACTCATCTTCACGTAGAAGGGGGTAGTCATGTGTGGGAATGGCAGGAGGTCTTTCGTATCCCTCACTTAGCAGGGGCGAAGGATTTACCTCGAGTGGCAGCTGTTGAGAGTTTCCCAGTTACCACACCACTCGGGTGCAAGGACGCCTGTAGCTACACGGTTCATACAGTCCGGACGGTCTGTCTTATATATATGTATTTTTATGTTTGTTATTGGATAAGTCACATGTTGTTTGTACGAATTGAAATGTAAATATATGTGTTGATTGTATAAATTAAATATTATAAGCTTACCCTTGCATTTCCATTGTGTTGTCTACTGTCCATGTATTTTCCGTCTTGTCAAAATGCGATGATCATCCGTTGTGGGTGTGAGCAGATGGTGGTGCATCCCTTGAACAAAGGCTTGAAGAAGGGTTGCTTGCTGAAGAAAATCTGGTAGAAGTTGAAGTGAAGGCCGAACAGTGAGCGTTCGGTTCTAGTTAGTGTAGTTAGAGTAGCGAGCGGCTGTGAGCGAGCGCTCTTTTATGGTTTGTTTATAGTTGGACGTTCGGTATTTGTTTTGTAAACCGTTCGTCCTTATCTTTTGTAAGCGCTCGTTAAATTATTCTTCATTTGCGGTCGTTCATCCTCTTTCGTTATTGTCGATCCCTGTGTTTTAAGACTGTTTTGGGTTATTGATACGTGTAATTATTCTAAGTATATAGTTGATGACTGTATAATTTTGGGATGTTACAGTCCCTTACTCCTAACTTTTCAAACATTACACAGTATTCTTATCTGTAACATTAATTAATAAAAGAGAATGTTTTATACACAAATTTTTACTAGTTTTACTTTTTAAACAACAATATTTTTAAACTTGAGAATTTTTTAATTTGATTATTTCTTATAATTTAACCATTTTTTTAAACTAAAGTATCTATTTATAATAAAAACAAATACCTACATAATAAATAAATAAATATTATTTATTTTTATTTTTATTATTATAATAATATTATTTTTATTATCATAAAAAATAATAAAAATGTGTGTTTCCAATAGTTATAATTAACATTAACAGTACTATAACTTGTCAATAATCAAATGATTTCATTCAGTTTTAGATTGATTTTCAACAAATTGAATTGATCATTAAACAAAACGATATCTTTTAATACACATTTTACTTATGTGTTGTGTATGTCTTATGCAAATTGTCATTGGCTGTCATCAACAAGTACAAATTAGTACCTTCAGTTCAGTTTCCAATTTTTTGTTGAAATTGGATTTTCCTTGAAATTGGTGTCTTGTTTTTGACAGATTCAAAGAAAATTAGGTTTAATTACGAAGAAAATAACATTTTCAGTGAGAAAAACTAAATCATGTCCCGACGTGTACTATTAAATTGTTTTGGATGTTAAAAGAAATGTTAGTTTCACTATAATATGTCGATACAAATAAAATAATTTAATTATATCTAAGTCATAATTTAGAAAGATAATATACTATTTGAATTTTTAGATTAGATGATTTTTCTCAAAATCTATTTATCTAATATACGAATATTCTAAGTATCTTGTCGGAAATTAATTTGATTGTTTATGCTTATTTATTTATTCATTTCCATAAATTAATTTTTTTTTAAAAGATTGTATAGACTGATATAAAACAATTATCTAAATCCATAATATAATTTGTTCATGTTTATTGTTAAAAGTTATATATATCCCATAAAATTATTGACGTATAATATATATATTCCTCTCGCTTTGAATCTTTACGTTTAATTTTTTAGGTATCATTCTTTAATTTTGATTATCGAAATTAGATAATAAGAGTATATATGTAAATACATGTCGATACTTGAGTGAATATTTAATTAAAAAATTGTTCTAAAATTATTCTTAAAAAAATAAATTTTGTTTAGAAAATTTGTTATCTTTCTATCTTAATCTTTACTTATTTATTTATACAATTTCTTGTTAGGTCTTCATTATTATATGATTTAGTAAAATTGAAGTATGACATGGTTATTTAGATTGTATTTTTTGTTTAATCCTTATTTTATGATGCTATTAATTTTGTAACAGTTAAATAGTTATAATGGATGCGGTGTAAATTATATAAATTCTTTTAATTAGTAACTATTATTAGCCAAAAACATATATTCACATTCTAATTCAATCTTTGGAATTAGCACAACAAAATTCATCATGGTCTCCAACTCTTGAAGTCTGTAATCTGTTTGTTAATATTTTAGTTTGCATACTTAAATCTATTTATCAAACATTTACTATTTTTTATAAAAAAAAAATGAGTACCCTAAAGAAATAGAGGGTTACTCCCTACACCACCTCACATTGCTACCTGCACCACCACATTTTTTAAATTTTCAAAATTATCCTTTATATTTTAAAAAATCCTACACCCCCACTTCTTTTTTTCAATGGATGTTGACATTCGTTGAAGAAAACTTTTTTAAACGGATTTCGACAAAGATTTTTTAAACCTTCAACGGATGTCGAAATTCGATGAAGTTTTTGAAAAATCCTTCAACGACTGTCAAGCAGATGTCGAAATCCGTTAAGAAATTTTGCAAAAATGGATTTCGAAATCCGTTTAAGGAAAGAGAAAAACAAAACTCTTGCAAATCATGAGAACCATGATGATTATGTTTGCATGCGGGTAGTGAGTAGTATATGTGAGGAAAGGAAAAGAGAAGGGTCACGACGGAGTGGGTGTATGTGTTTTAGTTTTGTATGGAAGAGTGGAAGAAAGCTTTTGGCGTGAGTTTGTGAAGAGAGGAACGAGTGTAGTCACAATTTAGAGTTGTTAGGAGAGTATATTGTGCTCTCGGTTATGACCGGAAAAGAATTGATAATAGTGATAGGTTTGGGAAAGCCGTGAGTGTGTTGTGAGGAGAAAGATAAGAAGGTAGGCTCTGGAAAGTGGTAGAAAAGCTTGGTAAGTTATGTGTGAAGAAATGCCTCGGGTTGGTGTGGTGGAGTTAAGATAGTGAGAAAGGAGAGTTAGAAGATCCTTCTCGGATGTTAAAGTGGGAAAGTAACTTTGCATGGGAGTTAAATATTCTATGATGAATTTAAGACGAGGATGTCATAAGTGGAAAAATATGAGTAAAATAAGGGAGAGGATTTACGTAAAGGGTAAGAAGAGAGAGGTTGCCTTTGGGTTGTTTCTCTTTGTGGAGTTTTCTCCATGGGCTTTCTATGTTGTTGAGTGAATGGGTGTGTGGGAGAGTTTACTTGGTTAGAGTTTGGTTAAAATATTGGAATCAAACACTAGTAAAAAATGTGGTTTTTAACTCGCTATATAGGCTTCGGTTATGTGAAAACCGAAGCATATAACGTTATATACATCGGTTAATCTAAGACTCGAGGCATAATAGTGATATTGCACCGGTTAATCCAAGACTCGAGGCCTATACCACTACACACCGCACCACAGATAAGAAAAAAGGCCCTATTGCCTCGGGTGGCTAGGCAACCGATGCCTATACCTCTGCTACACCTGCTACGTTGCCTACAACTTTACCTGCTACGCCAGACCCAAGGCATCAGTTCATCAGGAACCAAAATCGTTGATGTTGTCCAGCACTTTATACCTCGGGCTGGCCTTTTAACCGGTTCCAAATACTGAACTTAACCTATTTGCGTGCTTCTCCTTCCTCCTGCTCTCCTATTCTTCCTCTACATAGCGTGCTTCTCCTTCCTCCTACTCTCCTATTCTTCCTCTGCGTAGCTCTTTCTTCTGTGAGTTCCTCCACCACTGCCACTCCTTGGCTTGCCGCGCCACCCTTGTGTTGCAGTGCTCGCGCTTGCCACTATTTCCTTCGCCACTACTGCCTCCGCCACTGCTACCTCCGCCGAAAATAGAAAAGGGCCAAGCCCAAATGTCCAAATCTGTTAGGGTTTCTTTCTTTTCCAGAAATCAGAAACAGGGTTTCTGCCTCCTCCCCCTAAAATCAAAGAGAGTATCTTCATCTTCATCCACCACTCCAGATCGCCAAGCCGCTCCAGATCGGCGAGTTATGTGTCGTCGCCGCCGCGACGCTTGTCGTCAAACTCCTCACCGCGAGTCGTCGCTACCCTCTCACCCCTTAATAGAATGTCATCGTCGCCCTAGACAGTAACGTTTGGAGCTGCTCTGACGGTTCCAGGTGGCAAGAAAGATGTCTGGTTCGTTGTCTTCTTCATCACATATGCAATGGAATTATTCAGTTCTTCTGCTTTTATACTTTCTTTATTGTCAAATTTCACTTCTTCAAGATTCGCAAAAAGTGAATTTGTCATATCATTACATCCCAGCTTGACGTTTGGACCTGCTTTGCTAATAATCTCTGTTGCTGCTATGGTTGTGGCTTTCTCTGCAACATCTTTTCAGATATTTGAAGACACAAGCAAGTGGGTTTCTCTAGTTTGGATCAGTGTTCTATACTCCTTCTTGGTCATTGTTGGCACAATACTTCAGACGCACAATAAAGGCCTTCTTCCAATCATCACTTGTGGCATGTTTATGGTGGGAGGTGCTGCTTCATCTCTGCTTCTGAGTTTCTTCTCATTAGTTGTTGCTATTATCACTTTGGTTTTGTGAGTTGTAATTTTGACATTGATTGTTTATATGTATGTTGTTCCTCGAAGAAGCTCATGATGTTTGCTGCTTCTCTAGACAAAAACAGAGAACCTTGTGAAACTCTGTTCAAACTTGTTTATGTCAATGGTTTAACAGTTAAATAAACATTGTTGTAATATTGTGTCTTGTTTGATTCCTGTTATGGTTTTCTTTCTTTGTTTTAGATTCTTGAGCTGGGAAATCTTGGGTCTATTTGGCATGATGAATCGAGTCCTAAAGTCTGAAAAAATAAAAAAAAAACACGCTACTGCCTCGGTTATCTAAGAACCGAGGCATATTCCTATCTCGTTTTATCTTGATCCGTAACCAAGGCATAAAGCTTACCCTTTTTACCTCGCCCACATATGTCTCGGTTGTAGAACCGATGCCTATAAGCAAAAATAATCGGTGCCTTTCTCTTTATTGTACTAGTGAGAGAAAAAGGAGTTGAAGAAGTAGAAGAGATAAGGAGTGTGAATGAAGGTATGATGGTGTTACGGAATGTTAGAAAGTTAGTGAGGGTAGATCGTTTTATGTATGCATGGTGTGATAGAAGAAAGAGAACGAGATAAAGCTTGGAAGAGTTCTGTAGGTGGTTGGAAGGAGAGAGAAAGGAATAAGAGCAGAGGAAGTGATCTTTCCTAGCCTCGAGATCTAGTTAGATCCGAAGGAAAAGAGGAAGAGGTAGAGGTAGCCATGTGTAGTTTTGGGTGGAGTTACAGGTATAGGGACGGATATGTGTATGAAGGTAGAGAAAGTGAAGAAAGGCAAAGAGAGTATTATGTAGAGATGCTGCATGGAAAAGGATTTCACCTCGCGAGAGCCAAGAGGGAGAAACGTGAGATCGTTATTTGGGAATGGAAGGGAGGGTGTGGGTCTCACGTCAAGGATTTCCAAAGATAAAGTATTTGCTTTAAGTTGGAATAGCACGTGGGTGGGTTTGTTTAGTTATAGAGAAGAAAGGGGAAGTTTAGTGTGGGTTAAGCGTGAGATTGACGAGAGTGAGAGTTTGTGAAATAATATATATGTGTTGTGGAGGATCTTATGAGAGAGGGAGAAACAGTGAGTAATAGGTCTTTGCATGAAGGTAGGTTCTTTATAATGGAAAGTGAGAGATTGAGCATTTAATTGGAAGATATGTAAGATAGGACGAGTTTGGGGTTTAGCATTTATATGAAGAATAAGTAATAGAAAGAGAGAGGGGTACGTGAGAAAGAAAGAAAGAGTTGCATTGGAAGGAGAGGTTTTAATGGAAGAAGAGAAGAAAATATAGAGGGAGATGGAGAGTTTAAACCATGAAGTAACTGCACGAATGAGGTTGTAGGAGTGTTGGTGTGTTATATCATGAGAATGTATGTAGGAGTTTGATTGGTTGATGAGTTGCAAGGAGAAGTTTTTGCATGAAAAGTAAAAGGGAGAAAGGTGGGGCCTTAATAGTTGTATGGCACATAGAGATAAGTTTTAGTTTCATTTTACAATGAAACAGATGTGGATAACGTTTTTCCTTCAACGAATGTTTAATGTCAATCGTTTAACAATTCAACTTATATTTATATTCGTTTAAATATTATACTGAAGGGCAAAAGTGGAATGAGGAGGTGCAGGGAGTAGTGGGAGAAGGGATTAAGGTTTTAACATTAAAAGTTAAAAAGATAAATAATAAATGTAAGAAAGAAGGTAAATAGTAAATGTTAGAAAGGATAATTTTGGAATAAAATAAAAATTGTCGAAACGCAGGGAATCATTTGAGGTGGTGGAGGGAGCCACTTTCTTCATAAGATTGCAAATATTGGGGATATGAATCCAAACTTCTAAATCTGAGACTGTTTTCTCACATTTTTTAATACTCTTTTCACCCTTACTTAAATTATTATTTCACCATATAATAATAATAATAATAATAATAATAATAATAATTAAAATTAATGAGAGGCTTGTTTTCATTAAGAAGTGGAAAAACATTTGAACCAATGTCGAGAGATATGTTTTCATATATGAAAGTGAGTGACTATTAGAATTTGAAGATGAAAGGTTAGGAATGGAAACATGATACTGATTTAAATATGAAGGAGGATGTATGTGTCGAGAAGATCTTCTAATGGGATTGGGAGGTTGCACAGGTGAAGGGTCAACTAAAACACGATTTGCATCATGAGGAGTATTAGATGTGGTACGTAGTGGTGGTATAGACAGGTGAGTGTTGAAAAACAATATAATAAGGACTGTGATTTTACAAATTAGAAATGGGAGTCCTATTGATAATGTAAGTAATATTCAAAACACAATCTCCCCAAAATACTATAGGCATTTTGGACTGAAACAGTAAGGATTTAGCCACCTTTAATAGATGTTAATGCTTCCTTTCCACAACACAAGTATGTTATTGTGTATAGCGACATGAAAATTGATGCAGGATTCTTTCAGAAGGTAAAAATCATATGTAGGAATTTCTTTACATTATTACTTTGATATTTTATACATTTACCAAATTGAGTTTTGACAAGTTTGAAAAATTGTTTTATGCTAACAGAAGATTGGTTTTATTATTTCAATAAAAAAAATCGTGTGAATCTAGTGTGATAATTAATTATGGTAAGAAAAAAATCTATGATTGTTATAAGTGGTAAAATGGAAAGGTATCGAAATGTAAGATTAAATTTTAAGATT
Source organism: Vigna umbellata (assembly GCF_029865625.1). Taxonomy (NCBI): domain Eukaryota; kingdom Viridiplantae; phylum Streptophyta; class Magnoliopsida; order Fabales; family Fabaceae; genus Vigna; species Vigna umbellata. The sequence continues at coordinate 88,169,789 of NC_142165.1, read as the reverse complement.
TTAAATCTAACTCAATCTTATAAAATTTGTAAGATAAATTTGTACTTCCTAATATATTTTGAATTGACCTTATTTTTAATTAATTATGCTAAAATATACTGTGGAATGATCTATTGAAGCATTAACCATCTACATTTAGTAGTGGTGGGAGGCTGATGATGATCTAAAACAACTACTACAAGCTTGTGATTAGGCTGATGATTGTTAATCTCAAAAATCTGGTCATGAGATTCTTGCTTCCAGAAGTACAATCTATGTACAAAATCCTTAGTCCACCCAACACCGTCCTAACAACGACATTCTCTAGTCCAACTCACCCAGTCTAGTCACCTCCTTGACAATAATAGGATGGAGAAGAACAAAATAATTCTAATAATTATTAGGGCTTTTATTAGTTTATGTACATTTACTTTAAGACTTCTATGTTTGTATTAATGACATTATAATTATGTTTTTAGTGGTATGGATTTGAGCATTTGATTGTTACATCTAATTATGTCTAGGTTTATTGTGGTGGATAAAAATTGTTATTTATTACACTTAAATCTATTATTTCATTTACTGACAAACTTATCAATAAAATTTATTATTCTATTTACTGACAGACTTATCAACGGATAATTATGTTGATAATCTACCTTGTTGGGTCACATAATTATTGTTGATTAATAATAGCCAATAATTACTAGCAAATAATTATCTTAAGTAATTATCCATTACTATTATTTATTGGTAGTTATTTTTACGATAACATTACTGTGAATTTTGATATTATGTCCATAAATCCATATTTTTTTAGTGTGTGCTTATGGATATGAGATTTTTTTGTCGGAAATGAAAAATGAGCTCCACATATTTGTACCGTTGTACACGGATGACAAATGGATATGTACAAGTAAAATTTGGGATGAATATATTTAGTGATGACAACGGCAATACATGTATTTAATTATTTTTGTTGATTGAACATATGCGAATATGATGTATTTCATATGCTAATATTTACTAATAATTTTTTTAGATTTTTATTTGAGTTTTTATTTTTTAAATTTAAATTATTAAAACAAAAGTATTAGTAAAAAATATTAATATTTATTTTTATATATTTCTATTTCTAAAAAGACTACATATATTTACATTAATATTTTATTAAATAATTTGATTTAAAAGAAACTTACAGTATTTTTTTCAAGAATAACCAACAAATAATGAGACATACAAAAATAGATTTTCAAAATACCAGATTTCAATATTTTAATATATATATATATATATATATATATATATATATATATTAAAATTAATGCATTTTAAACGTATAAAAAAATGTTTTAAAAATATGAAGGTATATTATCTGATTAAATGCATTTGAGCCTTATTTCAAATTGATTTTCAAACAAAATTATAAAACGTAGCATGTTTCATTGAGAGAGTTGGAATTAAAATAAAATTATTGATATAAGGCATTGAACTTATTTCCAAGTGTGAATCTAAAATGTCAAATATTTGAAGTGGTAATTGGGATAGTGGTGAGATTACTCACAAGCAGAGTCTTGTTATATGTTGTTGATAAAGTGTTTCTTTTAATTTACCAAACTAACGTGTTACATGGTATTTGTGAAAATTTAACGGAGAGAGTGAGTGTATAAAATAGAGTAAAGATGGTTTTATAAATGAGAATAAGATAAAGATTGGATTAAGGACATAAAAAACATCGTGAATGATGAAAGTTGGTGAAAATTGGACTGTACCTAAGTTTATTATTTAGGATTTTGGGTTTAACAAGACTTTAGGAGTACAGTCCAAAGAATCGCTGTCCAAATTTTTTAATCGAATAATAAAATCTGATTAGTAAAATAATCTGTCACTGAGTGTGAGTCGTCACAATTTCAACACATTTGTTTCAAGTTATAATATTGTATTTTTATAATTATACATTTAAAAATTTATAATTAATTGTTATTTTTGTAATATATTTAAGAATATGTTTGTTTCTAAAATATTACTTAGAATTCTCAACTTTCTTAAAAAATGTTATATTCTCATATAAGATATAATTTCCTAAAATGGTATTTTCAGGAATGAGTAATTTCCAAAATTACTCCTTTCAAATTCGCATTATAAGAGGAAAGATATTTTCTAGATTAACTACTCCTTCCCATTTCATTATTTTACATGTTACACTTTTATATTTATAAAATTACTATATACCAACGAGATATATATATGTCTGTGAGGATAATATTCTTAGACATTAGATTATAATTTCCAAAAATGCCACATTTTACCTTGAAATAAAGACATCTTAAAAAAATTTCAGTTACATTTAGATATTTTTAAGAATATGTTTTTAAATTTAAAATAATTAAAGTAAAAAATATTACAAAATAACTTCTCAAATTCTTATTAGAATATAGCTTTCTCCCTTCTTAAAATGGGTATGGAGATTTTACCCTATTTTATAAAATAAGGAACTAAGATATGTGATAGGCCCGATTGAGAAGACGTGTGAACATATTCTTGAGTATTTAAAATGGGCTGCTACTTCCTGCAGCCCTTTTATTCTTCCTGCACCACCATAGTTTCTGTCCTTGTGAATTTATAATATATTATCACTTTCTTGCAATGTTGTTGTGTTTTCTCCTTCCTTCACTGTCTCATCTTCGGATGATCAAATACAAAGCATCTTAAATACATTTCGGTTGTTTTGTTCAAATTTTCAGTTTGAGGGTGATAAGAAGAACTGTTGTACCTTGAGCTTTAAAGAGGTTTGCCAAAAGGAGCTCATAAATACCCTATCTCTGTCGGAGACAATGATCTTAGGAAAGCCATGAATTTTGACCACTGAATTAATGAATGCTTCTGCTACCATTTTACTACTGAATTCATGTGTCAGAGGGATAAAATGAGCAAATTTGGACTGTCTATCCACAACCACCAATATATTGTAATAACCATGCGAATTGGGTAGATTAGATATGAAATCCATGTCAATATCCTCCCATATTTGTTGAGGAACCAACAATGGTTGGAGCAAACCTGAAGGCAAAACCTGGTCCACTTTGCTTGCTGGCAGATGGAACAATTTCTCACAAAGTGTTGGATATCCTGGTGCATCTTGGGCCAATAAAACTGAGTAGAAATTCAAGCCAGAGTTTTTGTGACACCACCATGGCCACCGACCTTGGAAGCATGAAATTCCTTTAAAATTTGAAGTCGTAATGAACCTCCTGCCGGCAATACCAATCTGTCTTTCCAGAACAATAACACTTGCTTGCAAGCATTAGAGGTGTTACTTTGAACCATGATCCCGGGACTAGTCCTAACCCACTATTGAAAAAGTCACCTCTTAAGAAGCCCCTCAAATGGGGGCCAAAAAAAAGCCCCAACCCCCAAAACCCCCTCTCAAGGAATTAGGGTCAGCGTTAAGATGGGTTTAGCCCACTAAAATTTTTTTGAAAACTAAACTTCAATATTCTTAATAGTAACTATTAAAAGTAATAAATTTTATATTCATGTAATTGATTTCTTATTTCAAATTATTAAATAAAACTAATTAATTATACTATAATAGAATATTTAATATTCAAAATAACCACTTTTTTAAATAATTAAAAACAATTGCAAACCACACACTTAATTTTATACAACTAAATAGTATTACAAATTTATTTTACTGAAATATTATAAAAAAGCTTTATTTGGTTGTCAATTTTAATTAAATTATGTCTTATGTTGCAAACACCAATTATTAGAAAATTATATATAATTAGTAATATCAAAATAACCCCAAAGAGAGATAATAACATATTAATTTGATTTAATATTTGCACTGCTTTTACCGTTCTTAAAAGGAATCACTGTTTTATTTCCTTGACTTCTAAAATATCACTCAAGCTTTTAATTATTTAAAATTAAAATAATTCAAAAATTTATTATCTAAAATTTTTTGATCAAAAATAGTATTAATATTTTATGTGTAAATTAAACTTATGTTTTATTTTGTTTTTTTCTCTTTGATAATCTTTTCTCAAAATCACCAATAAGATATATTATAAAAAGAAAGTTAATTTCTTAAAAATTTATAAAAAAATGAAAATTTTAAATAGACCTAAAGTACTAAAGAATGACAAATATTATAATGTTTCAATTCTTTAACTAACACATTAAATAATTTATTTTTAACTTTCAATTAGAACACATAACATAAATGTATGTTTATGTTTATATTTATGACATTTAAAATGTAAACATTTTGAGTGAATAGTACGAGATTGAATTCTATGGGCGAATACAACTTCAGTCTGCACAAGGTTTATGAGTTTTTTCTTTTTATTTATTAATTTTGTTATGAACATGATTTGTTGAGTATAAAATGAAAAAGAAAATCATTTATATTTAATTTCTTTTTCAATAACTTTCTAAGAAAATAAAGAAGCCTATTTTTTTTAGATTAAGAGCTTCAATTAGAGAAAATCTTCTCTTAAATTTCAATTAGGATAATTTTAGATAAAAAGTTAATTTCTTATTTATAACTTAAAAAAAAGTGAAATTAAATATTTAAATTTCAAATTTATAAAATGATCCTTTAATTATATACTTAGAGAATCTAACTCAATAAATATTGTCATTTTGCTTTTGCTTCTTGATTTTAAAACTCTCCTCTTATAAAAATTTCAATTTATTTTCTATAGTAACTATTTTTGTAACAAATTAGGAGTTAATTATATTTTTTCTTGTATTCAAAATGAACATTTTTTCTAAAAAAAAAGGCCCATGGGTTGACCTTGGCCCACAGGGCTTTTGAAGATATTTTGGCTCCGTGGGCTTTTTCTACGAGGGACTTTTTGGCCCTTTTTGACCCTGTGGATTTTTTGACCCAGTTAGGACCAGACCAAGCCATGTAAGGAGGGACAAATTGACAGGTCTAGCAAGTATAATGACAATCATGCAAATTGTCTTGCAAGCACTGATTACAAATTACTGCTAAATGTGTATCTTGCTGTGTGCCATCTGCCACTGTTTTTAACCATTCATTATTAGATTCAGACCAAGCCATCATACAACTGCGCGATAATGCATCTGCATGTATATTCTCTTAGTCGGGTTTATATTGGATAGTGAAATCATAGCCAAGAAACTTCGGCAACCATTGTTGTCGTTTTCGGGTATGTAAATTCTGCTCAAGCAATGATTTCAAACTCTTTTGATCTATCCGAATGATGAATTTGTGGCCAAAAAGATAATGCGAAATTTAGCTAAAGCTTCCGTGATTGCATAAAACTCCCCGAATGTAGGCAATAGGGTGCTGGCCCTTACATAGAACAACTCCTATTCCCACACCAAATGCATCCGTTTCTAGAATGAATGGTTCCTTGAAGTTAGGAAGGTTTAATACTAGAGCAGAAGTGAGTGCCTCTTTCAACAATTCAAATGCATCCGTTTCTAGAATGAATGCACTAATATCTCAATTTCTTCCTTTTGACTATTAGAATATCGATACGCCTTTAACTTTGACAGGATCATATCCTTCAACCAATTGAATATTATGGTCACGAGTTCTTGGCGGTAGGGGGTATTAAAAACATAGGTATAAGCCTGAAGTAATGATGCTAACTCAGGGTCCATGGTAGGAGGAAGAGCCAACAAGGGGCTTGTAAGAGAGTTAGAGTCCACCACTTGCATACTAAAAATTTCTGCTATTGCATCAGTGTGCATCATGCTTCGAGGGTGGGGCAATCAAAGACAGAAGGTCCAAATTGAGATTCTAAGGCTGTGTTAAGCTCATTCCAAGTTCAAATGGAGTTCAAGCATTGCAACATCTTAAACCAAGGAACCACGTCGTGCTCAAAATGGATTGTTGCAAATCCACTTTCTCCGCATCCGGCGTTTTGTGATAACTAAAAAACTTTTCCGCTATGAAAATCCATTCCAACACCGGTGTAGTGCCATCAAAATGGGGAAACCCTAACGAAATGTCTTTGACGTGGAATGCGGAATCCTTGTTTGAGTTCACGCCACCAAAGGGTTGAGAATGACCGCCAAGCAATAAATCAATTTCTTTCTGCATTTGGTCCAAGCGCGCATTCATGGTGGTCTGCAACTGAGTTGCCATCTTTTGGCGTGTATTATCACGGTCCTGTTGTGCTTGGTCCCGTAGGTTCCATCAGACTCATTAACCGCTGAAGTTCTTCGCTATGATGATTAATAAGAGAAAGTAAGAATGGAATTCCAGAGAGCAGAAGAAGAGCATAGAGAAGTTTATCAGCAAGAAAGTTCATACTAACATTCATCCTTCCGTCATTCCACAAAATCTTGTAAATAAGTGTTTTTCTTTCCAATTCCTTTTGTTCTCTTCAATCCCTTGAGAAAAGGATCAGCTGCCACGTGCTATTCTGTTGTAACAAACTCTGATTGCACGTTTCTATTTTCCACCTCATCGCCCTGATGTTACACATATCCAATGCAGTTAAGGTCTTTCACTTTAGTTTTTGTCAATGTCATACTCCAATTGTTAAGCCAACTAAAACTCAAAATAATTTAAAAATATTTAAAATTAGAAAAAAAAAAAAATAGGTACCGGTTCTTCCCAACAAATAATACTTAAAATAATTATAGACTTTTTAAGGTCAGAAAACAAGGGTACAAGTTTCGATTTTTCATATAACCAAAACCTATTGGTGTTATATGTTTCAGTTCTACTAAATAAGTATAGTTTATCAGTGTCTAAAATAATTCAAAAATATATAGTTAGAAATCAAAGGGAATAGGCACCAGTTTTGTAGATTACTCAAATCTAACTTTTTTAATATATTTCGATTTTGATAATAAACAAAAACTTATTGGTAGTATATGCTTTGGTTTTGATAATAATTGAAATTTATTATTAATTTGTTTTAATATATTTTTTGTTTTGGTCTTTTTTTTTTACATAATAACAAATTTAGACAGTTTGAAACCACAATAGAATACAGGCAGAAAATACAACAAAATATTGACAGTACTTTAAATACAAAGTATATTTTAGAATACACACAATACTTTAAATAATGTATAAAATATATTTTATATCTAATAATGATTACAAAGTAGATTTAATTAAATCAATGTACATTTTTAATATATATTTGGCTCAATATTGCCTTAGATACGTTATTCATTTTCTCTGTATTAGCGTGTGAGATGGTCTAATCATAGCACAAAAAAAAAATAATTTCAATTAATACATAAAAAAGACAAATTATAACATACTTTGAATCAATTAAATTATGATCTATTTCTAATCCTTATAACATGAGTATGGTTGTTATTCAATGTATAATATAGTAATTATACTCAAATGAACGGTTTAAGGTTTAACACAGGGTTAGGGTTAGAGTTTAGGTTTACGATAGGGTTAGGGTTAGAGTTTAGGGTTAAGATTAGTGTTTAGGATTAGGGTTTAGAGTTAGGGTTTAGGGTTAGTGTTTATGGTTTAGGGTAGAGTTTAAGGTTAGGGTTTAGATTTATGGTTTAAGGTTTAGGATTGAGGTTTAGGGTTAGGGTGAGCGTTAAGGTTAGTGTTAGGATTTAGGGTAGGATTATGGTTAGGGTTTAGGCTTAGTGTTAGGATTTATGGTTATGGTTAGGGGTTATAGTTTGTGTTAGGGTTAGGGTTAGGGTTTGGGTTAGAGTTAAGGTTATGGTTAGGTTTAGGGTTAGGATTAAGCTTTAGGGTTTAGAGTTAGGGTTAAGATTTAGAGTTTAGGGTTTATGGTTTATGGTTAGGGTTTAAGATTTATGGTAGGGTTAAGGTTAGGATTTAGGATTATGGTTAGGGTTAGGATTTAGGGTTATGGTTAGGGTTATAGTTTAAGGTTAGGGTTATGGTTTAGGGTTTAGGGTAATGTTAGGGTTATGATTTAGAGTTTAGGGTTTAGGGTTAGGGTTTAGGATTAGGGTTACAGTTAGGATTAGTGTTTAGCGTTTACGATTTAGCGTTAGGGTTAGGGTTTAGGGTTAGGCTTAGGGTTATGGTTAGGGTTTAGGGTTATATTTAGGGTTATGTTTAGGGTTGAGGGTTTATGATTTAAGGTTTAGAGTTAGAGTTAGGGTTTGGGGTTTAGGGTTTAGGGTTTAAGGTTCATGGTTTTGGAGTTTAGGGTTATGGTTAAGGTTATGGTTTAGGAATATGGTTTAGGGTTAGGGTTTAGGGTTTGGGGCTAGAATTTACGGTTTAAGTGTTTAGGGTTTAGGGTTTAAAATTTTTGGTCCGGGGTCCGAAGTGCGACGTCCGGTGTCCGGGTTTCGGGGTCCGGGTTCCGAGCTCCGAGGTCCGGGTTCCAAGCTTCGAGGTCCGGGGTCTGGTGTCCGAGTTTTGAGTTCCGGGTTCCGTGTACCCGGTTTCGGGTTCCGTGGTCCGGGTCTTGGATCCGAGGTCCGTGGTCCGGGTCTTGGGTCCGAGGTCCGTGGTCCGTGGTCCACGATCCAGTGTCTAGGACCAAAGATCTAGCGCCCAAAGCCCTGGGTCAAGGGTCTAGGGTCCCGAGTCCCGGGTCCAGGTTCCAAGGTCCAGGGTCCAGGGTCCAGGTTCAAAGTTATAGGGTCTAGGGTCCATGGTCCAGGTTCCAGGGTACGAGGTCCATGGTCCAGGTTCAAGGTTCTAGGTTCCAGGGTCCACGGTCCAGGATCCAGGGTCCAGGTTCCAGGGTCCATGGTCTAAGGTTCAGGGTCCATGGTACAGGGTCCAGGGTCCTGGGTCCAGTGTCCAGGGTCCAAGGTCCATGGTCCAAGGTGTAGGGTCCAACCAAGGTCCAGGGTCCTGGGTATAGGGTCCAGGGTCCAGGGTGGAGGGTCCAGGTTCCAGGGTCCACGGTCCAAGGTCTAAGGCCGAGGGTGGAGGGTCCAGGGTCCAAGGTCCAGGGTCCACGGTCCAGGGACCAGGGTCCACGGTCCAGCGCCAAAGATCCAAAACCCAAAGGCCATGGCCAAAGATCCAAAACCCAGAGGCCATGGCCAAAGGTCCAAGATGCAAGGTCCGGGTTCCAGGTTCTAGGTTCCAGGGTCCAAGGTCCAGGATCCAAGGCCTAGGGTCCGGGTTAGCGTTTAAAGTTGGGGTTTAGGGTTAAGGTTTAGAGCTATGGTTAGGATTTAGATTTTGGGTTTAGGGCAAGGGTTAGGGAATGGGGTGTGGGATTTGGCGTTTAGGATTTAGGGCGTAGGGCGTGGGGTACATGGTGCATGGTGCATGGTGCATGGTGCATGGTGCATGGTGTATGTTGTATGGTTTAAAGTTCAGGGTTTAGGGTTTAGGGTTTAGGGTTTAGGTTTTAGGGTTTAGGGATTAGGGTTTAATGTTATGGTTAGGGTTAGGTTTATGGTTTAGGATTTAGGTTGTAAGGTTTAGGGTGTAGGGTATAGGGTGTATGGTTTAGAGTTTACGGTTTTAGGTTAATTGACTAGAGTGAGTTTACTAGGTTTTAGGGTTAGAGTTAGCGTTTAGGGTTTTGGGTTTTGGGTTCGAGGTCTGGGGTACGGGGTCCAAGGTCCATGGTCTGTTATCTAGGGTCCGGGGTCAGCGGTCCGGGGTCCAAGGTTGAGGGTTTAAGGGTTAGGGTTTAGTGTTTAGGGTTTATGGTTAAGGTTTAGAGTTAGGGTTAGGGTTTAGGAGTAGGGTTTAGGAGTAAGGTTTAGGATTAGGGTTTAGGCTTAGGGTTTAAGGTTTATGGTTTTCAAGATTAGCATTATGGTTTATGGTTATAGTTTATGGTTAGGGTTTAGGGTTAGGGTTTAAGGTTAGGGGTTAGGGTTTAGGGTTAGGGTTTAGGGTTACAGTTTCTACAATTTTTTGGTTGTATTTTGGTTGGATTAAGAAAAGGATAATTCAATACAAGAAAATAGAAGGAGAAAAAAATGAATGATCCTGAGAATAATTTTTTTCTAAAATATTAGTTAACTTTTAAAAATCGAAATGTATCCATGCTAAAGTATTAAAAGAAAATATTGTTATGTGTGAAAAGTAATTAAAAGAATAGAAATATGAACATGTTTATACAATAATATGAGTATAATAAACATACATAAAAACATGCTTAGACTAACGAGAAAAATAAGTGAATATTATTTCTCACTACTGAATTGAAACAATAATGAGTATAATAAACATACATAAAAACATGCTTAGACTAATGAGGAAAATAAGTGAATAGTATTTCTCACTATGAATTGAAAGGTCAGTTAGATCGTTTCACCATATACTTCAAGTTTCAATATACTAATGTTATGTTTATTTCCAACTACGAAAACAGACGGATTTGCAATTAAAGTTGAAAATTCAATCATATAAAAGTTTACGGTTTTAGGTTAGTTGACTAGAGTGAGTTTACTAGGATTTAGAGTTAGGGTTAGCGTTTAGAGTTTAGGGTTAAGAGTTTTGGGTTTTAGGTCCGAGGTCCGGGGTCCAAGGTTGAGGGTTTAAGGATTAGGGTTAGGGTGTGGTGTTTAGGGTTAAGGTTTATGGTTAGGGTTTAGGATTAGGGTTTAGGGTTTATGGTTTTCAAGATTAGCATTATGGTTTAGGGTTAGGGTTTAGAGTTAGGGTTTAGGGTTAGGGTTAGGGTTTAGGGTTAGGGTTTATGGTTTAGGGTTTAGGGTTAGGGTTTAGGGTTAGGGTTTAGTGTCAAGGTTTATGATTAATTAACTAGGGTTAGTTGACTAAGGTTAGTTGACTATTGTTAGTTAACTAGGGTTAGTTAACTAGGGTTAGTTAATTAGGGTTAGGTAATTGTGGTTAGTTAACTATGGTTAGTTAACTGGAGTTACTTAACTATGGTTAGTTGACTACTGAATTGAAAGGTCAGTTAAATCGTTTCACCATATACTTCAGGTTTCAATATACTAATGTTATGTTTCTTTCCAACTACGAAAACAGACGGATTTGCAATCAAAGTTGAAAATTCAATCACATAAAAGTTAACGATTTTAGGTTAGTTGACTAGAGTGAGTTTACTAGGGTTTAGAGTTAGGGTTAGCGTTTAGAGTTTAGGGTTAAGAGTTTTAGGTTTTAGGTCCGAGGTCTGGGGTCCAAGGTTGAGGGTTTAAGGATTAGGGTTAGGGTTAGCGTGTAGTGTTTAGGGTTAAGGTTTATGGTTAGGATTTAGGAGTAGGGTTTAGGATTAGGGTTTAGGGTTTATTGTTTTCAAGATTAGCATTATGGTTTATGGTTAGGTTTAGGGTTAGGGTTTAGAGTTAGGGTTTAGGGTTAGGGTTTATGGTTTAGGGTTAGGGTTTAGTGTCAAGGTTTATGATTAATTAACTAGGGTTAGTTGACTATTGTTAGTTAACTAGGGTTAGTTAATTAGGGTTAGTTAACTAGGGTTAGGTAACTAGGGTTAGGTAACTGTGGTTACTTAACTGTGGTTAGTTAACTATGGTTAGTTAACTAGAGTTACTTAACAATGGTTACTTAACTATGGTTAGTTGACTATGGTTAGTTGACTACTGAATTGAAAGGTCAGTTAGATCGTTTCACCATATACTTCAGGCTTCAATATACTAATGTTATGTTTCTTTCCAACTACGAAAACAGACGGATTTGCAATTAAAGTTGAAAATTCAATCACATAAAAGTTTACGGTTTTAGGTTAGTTGACTAGAGTGAGTTTACTAGGGTTTAGAGTTAGGGTTAGCGTTTAGAGTTTTGGGTTAAGAGTTTTGGGTTTTAGGTCCGAGGTCCAAGGTTGAGGGTTTAAGGATTAGGGTTAGGGTTAGGGTGTAGTGTTTAGGGTTTAGGGTTAAGGTTTAGGGTTTATGGTTTAGGGTTTAGGAGTAGGGTTTAGGATTAGGGTTTAGGGTTTATGGTTTTCAAGATTAGCATTATGGTTTATGGTTAGGGTTTAGGGTTAGGGTTTAGAGTTAGGGTTTAGGGTTAGGGTTAGGGTTAGGGTTAGGGTTTAGGGTTAGGGTTTATGATTTAGGGTTAGGGTTTAGTGTCAAGGTTTATGATTAATTAACTAGGGTTAGTTGACTATTGTTAGTTAACTAGGGTTAGTTAACTAAGGTTAGTTAACTAAGGTTAGTTAACTAGGGTTAGTTAACTAGGGTTAGGTAACTATGGTTACTTAACTGTGGTTAGTTAACTATGGTTAGATAATTGGAGTTACTTAACTATGGTTAGTTAACTAGGGTTAGTTAACTAGGATTAGTTAAGTATGTTTAGTTAACTCGGGTTAGTTAACTAGGGTTAGTTAACTAGGATTAGTTAATTAAGATTATGGTTAGTTAATTATAGTTAACTAGTTAACTGTTAACTAGTTAACTCAAATTTGTTAACTAGGGTTAGTTAACTAGGGTTAGTTAACTAGGGTTAGTTAACTAGGGTTAACTTTGGTTAGATAGTTAACTAACTCCAGTGTCCGTTGTTAAATCAGATGCCCTATTAGTAATACATTTTGCAGTTACCAGTGCCTGCAACATTTAAATACAAAAATCAATATATAACAAAACGGTTACAAATATTTGTCCTTGTCAATAGACATTTATTACAATTAATACCTCCTCTTATGAAAGTAAACTTTTTAATGTGATTAATAAATTTAATATCAGTTGAAACTCACATTACTTAAGCAGGTCGGTTCTTTGCTTGTAGCCTAGCCTTAAATGCCCTAGTACATCCCAACATCTAGATCCTCTGGAAAACACTTGGGATCGTCCTCACCATCCTAATATTCAAATCTACAAGTTCTGCAAAATACAAATTTATTAGTCTTCATAGCAGGCAAATATTTTTTCAATAATATAAAGTGCTTCTTAAAATCTTGTAACTCAGGTACATCATCACCCATTACCAAGTGAAACTGGCCATGGTCCTATTCAAAATTAATTACATCAGCTAAAAGAACAAAAGAAACCAAGAATAAGTTATCAATATATTAAAATGCTTATGCAGGACTAAGTGTTACACGATTTGTCTTCCAAGGAGTCACGAATTTTACACAACACAAATTACAGCAGCACTTAATGAAGGAAATGACAACAAAAGCTTAATTACATAATGAACATAATTTATTAAATGTGCAATGTAAAATATAAATAACGTACATAATATAACCAACCTAAAATCCTTCAAGTCAAATACAAAATTATAAATTACATCAACAAATAATTATAAATATCTATCAAGGAAGGACATATATGCTTTTGAAGAAATCATCAATATGCTTACCAATCAAGAAATCAACAGAGTACTTTCCATCAATGATATCATTTTTACTTTTGGACTTCCACACCTTGGCACGTACACTTGCAATGGGTTCTTGTATAGATGTTGCTCCTATGAACAATAGCTTAAAAGAATGGTCGCATACACTAAATTGAGTTCTCTTATTTAAGATTTTTAAATTATGCATTATATAACTTTGATCCTCTTGTCCTTCCACCAACCCATATCTTCCTTCTTAATCATTGCAGGTATCACCCTAACCATCATAATATTTATCATGTTATGTATATGTATGATGAAGATTTATACATTAAGCAAGGTTTAAGTTATGCATTGATACTTTAGATTACCTTTTGATATGTACGAATGATCTCCATATGTCATTTGGAATCCCATAATTCAACAAACCATAAATCTATGATTCTCACAACAAGATTCAACGTTTCTCTTCTTGATCATGACAACGTTTCTCTTCTTGATCGTGTCAAATTTCTTTGCCGTCTAATACATGATGGAAATAGTTGAAGAATCAGTTTAATGAGATAAAAATACAAACTTGAAGCCAAAACCACAAAGATACACACACGAAATAGAAAACATAAGTTGGGTTATAAAATACGTAACTTGATAAACTCAATGTTCACCAAATCTTCAACCCTTGATAACACTCTGTATAAACAAAAACAGAGTTCGATTAAACAAAGTACGAGAAATCAAGCTACTGGTTCTATACATGTATGTAAATAGAAGGAATAAGTCGAAAGAGATGAACAAAGCCAAAAGTTGAGAGATGAGGTCAAAAGAGGAGAAGAAGATGAACATAGAAAGCGAAAAAGTGGACAAAGAAGGAAAAGTATATACAGATGACTAACCTTTCACACGTCCAAAGACGCAGATAACACAAAAAAGGATAAAAAGGCTGATATTTTTTTACAGAAAAGGTAAAGAATGAAGAACAAGAAGCGGGAGAAAGAGAGAAGGTCTGATGTTATATAGAAGGAGAATGTCTGATATTATATAGAAGAGAATAAGGTCCAAACCGTTCGGACTCACCCACGAAGGGGTGAAGTGGGAAACGCGAAAAGACAATACTGCCATTGATTAGGTAGTACTGTGAAGAAGGTGAGGCTAAATTGGTAATTCAAATGGGTCGGTTGAAATACCGTAAAAACCCTTATTTTGGACAGCTGTCAGTTGATTAGGATGGTTTAATTAGTCATTTACTTAATATGGGGTGGGGGGGAATTTTCTTAGCTTTCTACCAATGACCATCTTCTACGTAGAAATAATACTGTTCTCACCTATAAAAATCTATAGGTTTAATAGGTTCGGAGGTTCCTATATTTGTGTGTTTATTTCAATTGAGTCCTCCAATTTTGGAAGTGATCAATTAGATATCCCTAATTTGATAAAACTGAATCAATAATGCCCTTGCCGTTAATTTTAGTGGACGGTGTTAAATTTAATGTATCGTGGCATGCTGACGAATCAATTAATTATGACGTGGCGCATGCGGATAGAATTTATTTTATTTTAAGTTTAAAATAAAATCCTTTCTAGGGTAAACACCTGGCTCTCACACTCTTCCTCTTCCAGATATTGACTTCAAACCTTCCTCACCTTCTTCTTCTTTTCCATTCTAATCATATTATTTTCATTTTTCTCAAACCACTGTCAGACATTCTAACAAAACAACACCAACTCTTCCATTAATCGGTAACCTCCTGCAGATCGATTCTCTTTAGTTTTTCATTTTTTGTTTTATTTATATATATAAGCAAACCACACCATCTGAACAGAGATTGAGATTGCGACAATGGACGACCTGTAATCAATAGTGGAAGAGGAAACCAGGACGAAAGCGTGAGCGGCTCTTGTGTGATGCTAGAGGTCTGTGTGCCTTTGTCTATTGTGCGAAATGAGATGGGAGAGGAAAACAGCGAAGGAAAATGAGATGCGACGAGAGAGAGAGAAATATAACTGTTGTGCACTGACCAATGCAGAATCTTTTATGTTGACGATTTCTCCCTTTTTTTTGTTTGTTTGTTTCCTATTTTGTAGAGTCTGAAAAAATTTTCTTTCAATTGATTTCTGGGAAGATCTGGTTGATCCGATCCTCATGGGGAGCGATTAAGGTTGTCAAAAAAAAATTGAATCGAAAAGTATGACACTTTCTCTCCAAGTTTTCAGCTTTAGTGAGAGATAATGGAATTGAACTCTCCAGGAACGAGAAATTCCACGACAAAAAGGGAAAGTGCAGAACTTTGAATTGGGAGAACCCAAAAACGAAATTTGAACAAGAATGGGACCTAATTGGGAACGAGGGAGTGGATTGAGAATTAACGAAAATTTGGGAGAGGAATGAGACAAATGATCGAAGGAAGAAGAAAGGAAATTGGATGAGGGTTCTGAACTGGAGATGAAAGGGTTATATATTAAGGGTATGGTGATTGATGAGTGAAATTTGATGAAGATGATGGGGCTACTGGATTTCATTACATGAGAGAGAGAGGTAACAGAGATTGAGAAAAGGCTCAAACAGTGTCACCTGGACGCCTCAGCTTGCCACCTATTAAAAAAGGTTAACGTCGTTAACTGCATTTAACGAAAAGGCTATTATTGAATCAAATTGACCAAATTAGGGATCCAATTGATCACTTCTAAAATTGGAGGACTCAATTGAAACGAACACACAAATATAGGGACCTCCGAACCTATTAAACCAAATCCATAATAATAATAAATAGAAAGAGTGGCTGTGTCTGCAAACCGCCACAAATGTATGCAAAGTTCTAATTTGGAGAATAACTTTTCAATTGTTTCAGACCACGTTTATGCAGGTTATTGAAGTCGTTTTCCATTGTTCTAGACCACGTATATCTTTTCCTATTATTCTTGGTCCATAAAGCTAATGCATGCGGAATGAGAAAACAAGCACAAACGCACCAAATACCTTAGTTTGGATAGCCAAATGAAATGGGCATCGTCCGAAAACTGTGTTCTACTTTGAACAACCTCAAAGTTTTCAGATTGAGCAACAGGAACAGTTACGGTTATAATAATTTCATTACCTGTAATATATCCGTTGACCCCTTAAACCCATAGTCTTCCAATTCCTTCCTCACTCATGAAATCCATGTCTTTCAATGCACGGTAAGCATACAATTATGAGTCTCCTTTGACAATTTTTCCTAGTATTATGTCTTTCTGATAGGACACGGTTGGAATTGTAGCCAAGCTATCAGATTGCATTGCCACTAGGGGTGGCAACATTCTCTCTGTTGTTTTTGTACCTCAAAATAAACATGTATTTGGATTTGGATTTCTTTTACTTGCTAGCTTTCATTAAACTTGGATTTGGATGAGTAATGGTCTTTTGGCAGTTTTGAACTAGGATAGTGCAGTTGGACTTGTGTAGATCTGTAAATAGGTGAAATGTGACTGTCTTTTGTTTTTTATGTTTCCTTTTAGAGTTTTAGATCTCCCCTGCCCAGGAGGGCAGTCCGTGGGGTGTAACTTCACTTTTTCATCTTTTTCTGTGCTAAATATTCTTTTTTAATTTCTTAGTTTTAAAATTTTTAGAATTAGGTTAATTTTTGGTTAGGATGAAAAATATACGTTTTGTAAAAATGAAGTTAATTAGGTGTTTTTAACAAATAATTGTGTCGAGTTTAATATTGGTTCTTGCTTTTCTAAAACTTTTTGAAAATAAATACAATTGTCTTTTTGCTAGAATAGGTTTTTTCTTTGCATAATTGTTTCCTAACCCATCTCCAATTTTCTCTCTTTTTGCAGTTTAACCTTGGTCAAAGGAGCTATTTTTTGTCAATTGCTATGACTAACGTGTCCTAAGACGAGTCAAAACGCATAGCTGAAGCTCAAAACGCACAGCTTTGCTAACCCCAAACGCAGAATTGAGTTGCGAGGGGGTCCAAATTTTTCCCCAATCGAAGCTAGGGTTCGAGCTAACCTTAAGGACATCAAGGAAACCCTTTTGAAGGAACCAAATTCTGGCCTGAAGATGAAGCTGCCTGCAAGGGACTAACCCGTGAGCTCGGTAGCTTTCTGACTTTCACTTTATCCAACGAGTATATTTTCGTTCAGTCTGCATAATTTTACCGAACAGATGTCAAAACATACCCATTATCAGATTGTACATTACTCAGTTACTCAATTAAACTCATTTGTTGTACCAACCAAAAAACATAAGCACAATTTCATAATACAATTCACTTCACTA
This sequence comes from Vigna umbellata, assembly GCF_029865625.1. NCBI lineage: Eukaryota > Viridiplantae > Streptophyta > Magnoliopsida > Fabales > Fabaceae > Vigna > Vigna umbellata. The sequence continues at coordinate 88,152,351 of NC_142165.1, read as the reverse complement.
AAGCCAAATTAAAACCATAATTCAATTCCACATATCATATTTCATCAAATCCTAACACGAAATGCATTTGACATGTCAAAAAAGCTTAACAAAATTGATTTAAAATGACTATATTCATACATTTTTAAAGTTCAAGAATCAAAATGTGTCAGAGTTCTAAACAGATATCAACTCTAATTTGATGTCAAAGTTCAACGAATAATCCCCTATTTAATCTTTTTTTTTTTGTAGTGAATACATATCACCTTACAAGGTCAGAAAATATCTTAGGTATACATTAGCTATATGAAGAAAGACAGAGTCAAACTAAAATCACACAACTTGTATTGGTAAAGAAGAGATGTGTAACGTTTGTAAATTTTATGGGGCAATTTTAATTTTGTGAATAATATATAGTTGGTATTAAGCATAGAGAAAGCTACTTACATCTCAAAAGTAAATTTGTAATAAAATCTAATGAAAAAGTATTTTATATATATATATATATATATATATATATATATATATATATATATATTATATATATTATTCTTTTAAGGCTATAACCAGGTCTGGTTAAAGCTCATGGAAAAAAGGAGGCATATTTTTAAACACTCATCCTCCATTTTCTACCCTATGAAACAAGTTAAAGTACATTAAAAGCATTCAAACAGTCTAATTAATGTTCTTGAGAGAAAAATTGATTCGATTTCAACTTTGCGTTCAAATGGAACCATTTTTCTATGTATCTTGTTTTGATATTGAAGTTTGTCAGTCAATTGAGTCCTATGCTATTATTATACGTGCCTCGTTATCTTTATGTACCACCACCATTTTCTTACTTTCATATTGCCCACGTTTGAGATTCATTCACAATCAACTTTACAGCTGGAACTGGAAGTACAGCAATGACTAAGGCTCAGCCATTTCCTGTCTGCCTGAATGCACAGAGCGGAACCAGTAAACTCCTCCTTTGTAGTCCATACTCCACGTTATCCTGTCCTGTGGCTAGCTTTCTTGATAACCAGGGACTTTGTTGCCGAGAAGCGTGCCAAGGTGGAAAATTTGAGAGAAAGGGTGGAGGAAAAGAAGACGAAACATGAAAAGTCATGTTAGTGTAGCATGGAAATGACGCTGGAACTGAGTATCCTGTAAATGGGATCCTGCATGTTCTCCGAGGGATGGTGGGTCATGCTGCTTTTTAAGTCAGTATACAACAAAGCCATATTTTCTGAAGAGGAGAATGTTTTAAGAGAAAATTACCGTACGAAAATTGACCTGATACAATATAGATATTCATTCTCGCCTATATTTATAGATCACATTTACATCATTAATATCATGGATCATGACATTGCCACCTTATACTCCTGCATACCACACTGGAGGCAGAAGCTCCAAACTGTGCAAACCCATTTGTAACATAGTAACAATATGAATCTGTGTACTCAACTGAATATAATCAGATTGGATTGAGTTAGTCTAGTTTAAGTAATTAACTCAAACCAATTTCTTAACAGATTTTAAACCAACCCAACCAAGCCCATAAAGAAATTAGACCATAATTTATGAAAAACATCTTTAGCGTTAAGAAAATTATAAAGTGAGATTAATTTCTTGTGATAACCAGAATCGAACCAGTAGGTCGATCAAGTTGAGGGTCATTTCTCAAGGAGGTGATCTAGTTTTGCAGGTCCCAACCTCAATTATGTTTGAGAATATGCGACACGAATGACAAGATTTACAAGTTGAGTCACTGCAATTATGTCTCTCATATATTGTCCTAGTTTGTGAAAGCTTATTCTTTGTTAAATTCAATGTTAATGATAGGATTGGAGGAAGAAAAAAATAAAAGGTCCAAACTTCAAGTAGCCATCGGAACGCTAAATTTGCCCTTGATGAGTATAATATGTTGCCTCGTAAGATCAGGTTTCACGGGTTAATTCAATGCAGCCAAGAATTGGAATCAAATGCAGCCAAGAATCAAGTAGATATGATTATAAAATAAAAGTACTAAATCAAACAAGAAGCACTACAATAAAAGAGAGACATTAATAGCATGCTCTTTTCAACACACATATGTTCATGGGAGTGTGACCTACCAAATAAAGCGAGGGACCTACATCATTTAATGATGACATGCCTGTGAATTTTTCTAAATAAAAGAAAGCGTTTAGAAAAGACTGGTAGTAGCATTCCTTCACAAAATAACATGAATTCATAGCTAAATGTCTTCAACTACAGTCAACATATTACAACGTGTTAAGTTTCTTCGTTTTTCTCTCTTCCATATAACATTGCTTTAAAGTTAACTCTAACTAGTCAGTTCATGTAGGGGTGGGGTTTGTCTTCGGTAATATATGATGGTAGTGAACAAGAAGATGTACGCACCTCAGAATTCTTGGGTGCGTTTATTCCCTGCACTCATAGCATATCTTATGTTATCAATGCTACTGTTTTATTTAAAATTTCTCTTTGCCTATGGAAAAAACTTTAACTGGTCAGTCTAGAGGCCAAAGGAGTTAGCAGCCTGTGAAAGCTATCTTTTACTATCTCAGTCCCTGGATCCACCAGTGACCCATAAAAATCAAGAAAAAAAAAAAAAGAGGAATGAGCAAAAGAAATATCAATTAAAGGAATTTAGAATGTTTATAGCAAGTATATTTATAATACAATTATATTATACTTATTTCTTCTATTTTGATGTTCAAACAATAATTTATACAGGCAAGGTAAGTCATTAATATCAAATGTTAAGATTGTACAAGCACCGAATGATAGACAAATATTCATATTGAGAACATATTTTTGACTTCTCAAGTCATATTCTTCATTTCAGAATTCCCCAAATATGACTTGGATGGCTTTTAGGTTTCATAAAATACTCAGGTTACATCAACTGAAAATGAAACTGCCAATACATGACAATCCCTCAACTATTTTTCATTAATATTGTGCAATTGGTACCAAAACATTGGGGACAATGTTGGTTTCCTCCTATTAAAGTGTCAGTTTTAAAATTGAGTGAGTCAAAGTAAATAAACATTGATTTCTAGAACTTCCAATGTCATGTCATTCTTCAAAAATGAATTATGCAAAGGACTGACAGAAAAATGCCGAAATATTATTAGTTAGATCGACGTCTTACAGGAGTATAAGATGGCAAAGATGAGCCAGAAGCAGAATCCCTTCTACTTGGCATTGGTAGCTTAATTTGACTACAATAAACAATCAATGAAAGTAATACGAGTACAGCAAATAGAACAGTAGGAGAAGACGTGACCTTGACATTCTTTAAAGTTGAAATAATAGCATGGGTTTCGTAGCTTGTACTGTTTAACCACAAAAATTTCCCTTCAATTAATGCAGCTCCTAAAGTCCACGAAATGTCACCTGGGCCAAATACCACTTCAACATCACCAAGACAGAGACCATAATCAATCAATGATGCCATATAAGCCACCTAGAAACAAAATTGTCCAGCATAATTTGGATTTTCAGAAACACTGCTCAAACAAGACCATAAATTTGAACATATTTGTTTGCCTGACTCCCAAACCATTGTTAAGTTGGTTCTTGGGCTCAAATTTAGCTTGTTGTAGACAAAAAAGAAACCAGACAACGCATGAAACTTGGCTGGTTGTGCAACAGCTGTTAAATTAAGTATATCAGTGCCTGCAAGGTACGTAATGAAACACAGTAAGTTCCTACCAGCACATAATAGAAACAAAACTTTTAACCACCCTTTCTTCCATGTTATCAGGGAGCTAGGGCTGTGCAATGTCAACACATAGAGAAAAGGTGGACTGTATGACAACCTTAGTCATCAAAAGTGATATAGTTTCACACAATCAACAAGTAAATTTTTTGGTATGATCATAGAGAGGATGCAATAATGTTTCTTTATTGTTTGATCTACTTTTCATTTTTACGATTTTACAAAGTAGCGTTTTGGAGAACGGGTGAGAGGTTGAAAAAATGAAAGTAACTACATATAGCCACCGGGTACAAACCAAACCAACTGCTAAAAATTTGCCATGCTGAAATTATTATAAGTTTCCATTAACATGTATATTCAACAGACTTCAAGAAGACCAAGAGAAAATTTCATAAAAATTGTAAGGCGTGAATTAATAAAATAAGAAAACTACAATGCAAACAAATGATTATACCCTTACCAGTACCAGAAACTAAACTAGCTTGGCAATTTCTGCTAACTGTCAGATGTGACACTTTGGAACTCGGGTTCATAGCAGCACCAATAGCTAGTTCTTTGCATTGCTCCCAATTAGGTTCTCCAGTAAGACGTAAAGAATAAAGTTCACTTTCCTGGTCTTGGCTGTGATTTTTCTCATAAATGGAAGCCAATGCAGAGCAAGAATGGCATGTATAGTTTTGTACATAAGTTGATAACAGACAAGGATGTTTGAGGTCAGCGATACTGGCAGTTCTTTCCTCACCTTGATTGTTTCTGAGCATAAGAACTGTCCTATCAAACGCTTCATTTAGGCCAAACGCAGGAAATGAATATGCCATAATCCGATGCTCCATTCATCCGAGCCTTGATTTCATCACATGCACATCATCACCAGCAACATCTATCTCTGCCACAATCTGCAACGACGAGCCCCCAATATCAACAAGTCCCAAAGTGGGAGACTTGGGATAGTTCTCATCAAAGGTGCCCATTCTGTAGTTCAAAGCCACCCAGCCATAATAAGCTTCCTCCTTCCCACTCAAAACCCTTATCCAACCCTTGCTCCTCATAAAGCTATGGCCTTTCACAACAGCCTCAATATCTCCCAATACCCTATCAGCGTCCTCCAAGGCGAGCCCCCTCAACCCAGCAGTAGCCAAGACAAAAGCAGGAGTATTGCCGCGCATTTCTCGCGGCACCACTTGCTCCGCCCACACAATCAAGGGCTCCAAAGCCTGTCTCACTCCTAAAGAATCATTAATAAAGTTGTGTAACCCGGGTTCAGTTTGCATACAGTGATATTGACAAGAACCTTTCCAAAGTGAACTCCTCTTCGTTGTATTATCAGGATAGGAGTGCAGCAACACTGGCAAGTTCCCTTTGATTGCTCCTTTCACCCCTACCATCCACTCATACACATTCACCCGTGTCCCAGTGCTTCCACAATCCACAACCACAGTGTAATACCCATTTGTGTTTTCCGGTTCGCATTGAGTTTTCTGGTTTCTGACTCGAGATAAAAACCCAGAAACAATAGCAGCATCACCAAAATTACTAAACCGAATTTTATAAGCCATTTGTGTTTGGCGATTCGCTTGTATTTGGAAGGGGATTTGGGGACTTCCATCAGAAAAATGATGTAATAGTCATATGAAAACCCCTTTTAATCGAGTTCCAAAATCGGGTTGAGGAAAACGCGTACTTGGTTGAGATGAGATCTACTTCACTTGTTGTAGCAGCTACTACTGAGTGCATAATAGAAGATGAATTTACCAGAGCTGTGGCTGTAGAGTTGCTGTAGTTTGATCCGAAATTATCTGATGGAATTTGGAAAACTCAAAAACTGCTACTGAAGTGGCTATGATCACGATACTCCGCAACTTTCAAATCTCTTTTCTTTTGAGATTGCTTCGTGACTCGATCCTGGGAAGGTTTTGGTTTTTAACGAGATTTTGTTAGTGTTAAAATAACAAGGCTTAATATTTTTTTTTTAAGGGAAAGGTTCAATTTCGTCCTACCTTTCTCAAAAAGTTCAATTTGGTTTCAAGTTGTGTAAAAAGTGTTCAATTCTTTTTGGTCACAGCGTTAATTATTTAACGATCCAGTTGACAGTGTGGACAGATGTGTGCAACGTGGCTGTTTACCTTCGTAACGTGGCAGTGACAGTGTTTTTCATTAACGAAGAACGTGGCAGTGGGCAGTGATTAAAATTCTGAGTGTTAGGGTTTGGTTTGGGTAATTCGAAATCGCGATTTGGGATAACTGATGTTAAACCAAAACACCTTCTCATTGTCAACGTACTTTTTTCAAGCATCCAAATACATAACAGGTATTAAGCCAACTTATAACAAACACCCAAATTCACGATCTAACTAAATCAACCTAAACACAACTTGAAAATTACAAGGTCAACCACAATACACACACAAAGCTACAACTAACAACTTCATCATTTTCTGCATTTTCTGCAAATCCTTCACTGCATTTTCCAGCTCACTTATTCTCTTCAGAATTGTGCAATCTTTTTCATCCACGTTGTCTTCACAACACCACTTGAAAAAGTTACAGCAGCTCCCAATTGAAGATCCACCCTGTTATTCACCATGTTAGGGAATCTATGAACAAATGCATCAAATCAACTCAAGAAAACATTAACTGAGAAGGGTATACTTCAAACCTTGTAATGAGGACAACCCCAAAAATTTCTCCCAGCATTCTTCGTAGTTCTGGCCACTTTGATTACTGCAATATCACCACAGTAACAAGTAGGGATTAACCCACCTCCCCTACAAGCACCACCATGGGACGAACGAGAAGATCCTTTGACCCACCTTTTCGAAAACGAAAAACACCCTTGGGAACCCATTCCTAATCCTCAAAGACCAATTCGGAGGAAACCAAACCCTAACACTTTATTTAATGAATTATCCCTCCAAAATGCTTATCCCTCCAAAATGCTTATCCCCAAATCGCGATTTCGAATTACCCAAACCAAACCCTAACACTCAGAATTTTAATCACTGCCCACTGCCACGTTCTCAGTTAATGAAAAACACTGTCATTGTCACGTTACGAAGGAAAAAAGCCACGTTGCACACATCAGTCCACGCTGTCAGCAGGATCGTTAAATATTTAACGCCGTGACCAAAAAGGATTAAATTGGACACTTTTTTCACAACTTGACGAAATTAAACATTTCGAGGAACAAAAAGAGGTATTAAGCCAAATAACAAAATTCTAAACCATAAATCACATTTTTAACAAGATCTCATATTACCGAAAAGCGAATATTATACTTACACATATTTATAATTTTATAGTCCACGAAAATAACTAATAATTTTTAAACATACAAACACAATAAAACTTACCCCTTTTTTTCTTTTTTTTCTCTTTTTGGAAAAAATCACTATTTCGTTATGTTTAGTGAAAAAAAATGTATTTCTCATGACAGATAATTTTTTTTTTAAATAATTTATATTTTGTAATTATTTATTAATGACATAACATACACATAGATTTACTATTTCAAAATAATTGTCATATGGTTACTATGCAGATACATAATAAGAAACTATAGTAACATGTACAATCGACTATTAAAATAATTTATGAGAATATTACTGATTGACATTTTTTTGTTAGTGTTCATTATATACTCAATTGTCGTTTTCCTTTTTTCTTAAAAAAAGTTACAGTTCAATCATTCAAATACAATTCAGGTCATTTATATATTTTTCTTTTCATTTTCATTACATTCAACCTTAACCCTTCCCACATTGTCTACACTTTTCACTTTCCATCTTTATGCATCTTAACCCTTTGTGCAAATTATATATTTATTCATCCTATTAGTTTCCTTTAACGATTTTAGTTGGTAATTGGTTTACAAATGATGAATTTCACGTTTGGATGTGATCATGATTTTATATTTAACTTAATGTGAAATCAAATGTAAACATTTTCTATACAATTGCTTTATTAGATTATTAATTGTTTATTACAAAGTCATACTTCTTTATATGATGAGTTTAAGATTAATTATATATATATATATATATATATATATATATATATATATATATATATATATATATCTTTACTTTTTAAATAAAAATTTATTGACATCCTTATTTTTATATTTGTTTCATTTTTGTTTTTAAGAGTATAAATTTTTGTCTCATCTTTATTAGTATATATCAAATAATAGGTATAGAAAATTTGATATTAACAAGATTTAATTTATACAATTGAATATTTAAAATTTCAATTTAAATAATCTCATGTAAAAAAACATTAAATAAAAATAATTAAATATATATTTCAACAACTGTTTGATTTAATGAAAATATTTTTTCCTAATATATATTATACCATTTAGGGTGTGTTTACTTTAAATGATTGATTTGGAAAAGAGTAAGTGGATGAATTTGAGAGTGAATTGATTGTTGTTTGTTTGAAGAGATTTAGAGGTGAGTGAGAGTGAATTTATAAATAAAGTTTGTGAAAATTAGTGTACAATTTGACCATGTGACAAATTAAAAAAAATTGTTTAATTGATAAAAATTGAAGATTACCAAAATACCCTTAATAATAAAAGTAATATAAAATTGTAATTGTTAATATTATATATAATTGTAAAAATTATTATAAGAAGAGAAAAAAATAAAAATTAATTTTTAAAATGAAAAAAAATTATATTATTATTATTATTATTATTAAAACATAGGGGTAATATAATAAAAGTACACTTCTAGTCAAATCTTTGCTAATACGAGAAATGTGAGTTGATGAACATAAAATCCGCAGCATCACCTTCATTTCCTCTAAAGTGAACATAAAAAATCTCGTTTTTCCATCTTCTTAAATCTCATCTACAGTACAATACGTTCAAGTGAACGGAGCATTGAACCTCTTAGATAACGTAAATAAATACATATCAGATATTTTTCTTGTAAATAATTATTAGAAATCACTCATCTGAATAGGATCCATAATCATAGTGATTCACAATCATAAGATCCATAATCATATGCTACCATTCCTCTTGTTTTAATGTATATATTGATACTATCATATTAATGAAAAACACGAGATAATTTCTAACAAAACCAAATCAAATAAAAAAAGTGTAATCAAATTTGTGGCGGAAGAAATAATATATTTAACATAATCTTTGTGAATATTGAACAAATTAAACAACTAAAAGAAAATGAGAAAATTATGTGACAACAAATAATATGGGTCTTTCAAATTAAACAAAATTAAGAACAAGACAACATAATAAAGATAAGTTTATTAGGTTACTTTTATAAATGTTTTAATAATTTAAAACGGACACAAATATTAGGTGTGAGACAAGCATAACAACGAATACGAGAAGTCAGACACATGTACTATAAGTATGAGTATGAAGAGTTGGGATGAATTTATGTTCTGTGTTCCTGCTTAGTTATCAAATAAGATTTTAGGTTTACTAATTACAAATTAATATAGGATAATAATTTAATGATTCCTTTTTATTTGGATAACATGTTTGTGATTCCCCTTTTAAATAGGATAAAAGTGATGATAAATGTATATAAATAAAATAAATTCTATACACCAACTTGATATTACTTATTTAGACTTTATTTAAAAGATAATGATTTCTAACTTTCATTTTTGACAATTTTAACTTCTACGTGTTAGACGAAAATTTGTTTTAGGATTCCACACAAAATTTTATTAAATATGTTATGATCATTATAATAAAAAAATGTATTTAATTTTTAATCATTATGATTTTAACTGAGATTATGGTAATTAAAAACATATCACATGAATATTAAAGTGTAAATGTAGTCCACAGTATATTTCAAAAGATAAATACAAATATGCTTAGTGAAATCATCAATAGTTGAAAATAAATTATCAATACAAATAAGAAAATAATTGAAAAGATATTACAACAAAAAGGTTTCAAGGATTTCTATGAACTAATTTAGAAGCATGTCAAGTCTTACCATTACTGTTATTAAAGAGAAGTTAAACTTGCTTGACCAAATGGCGTGAGTCAGAAACTAAATTTTATTTTATTTAAGGGAAATAGTTACATATTTAACTATTAAAGGTGAAGGTTGACTAAGCTTACGGTGCAAAACATTAAAGGTATTGGAAACAATATTAGCGTGGGCCTGTTCAGTAAAATAAATAGAAAAAAAAAATATAAAAATACTAAGAAACATATTGACGAGGAAAATATATAAGTCCAATTTAGCTTCTCTGGATTTTTTTTCTTTTCTCTTTATATGCATTTAAAATATAATAATTCACACTAATTTTGATATTTTATTTATTGTTTGGAATTGGGACCATCGGATTCATAGTTGGAACAGTCATGTGAACTGAGATCATGTTAGATTTAGGTTGTAAGTATCATTTCAATTTTTCCAAGATAATAATACTTCAATCTATATTATATTTATTATTAATCTAAACATTTCTAAAATAAAATTGCATTCCTAATATAAAAAGAGATAATCAACTAGGTAATAACCTAAATAATAAGGTACACAAAGGTAATTTACCTCCAGGTATATATATATATATATATATATATATATATATATATATATATATATATATATATATAGATATATATATATATATATGGAAAATGACACTTGAACAACCATTTTTGACAACATTTAGACACGCGCACACGTGTCAAAATCTGAGTGGTCCAGTTGGAAAAATTAAATGAAAATGGACCACTCAGATTTTGACACGTGTGCGCGTGTCTAAATGTTGTCAAAAATGGTTGTTCAAGTATCATTTTCATATATATATATATATATATATATATATATTGAATTATCAACATATTATTGATATAATTTAATACTGTCAAAATGGGTTGTAACCCGCGAATCAGTCCGGCTCAACACGAGTTTGAGCCGGGTTGAGTTGAAAAAAAATATAATTTTTTTATGTGGGTTAGTTTTCAACCCGACTCACTTAGAATCTAGGTTGAACCCGTGGTGAGCCAATGACTCACTAATCCACCTAATTTAATTTAATTATTTATTATTTTGTGTTTTAATATTATTAGTTAACATTTTTTATTATATTGTAAATGGAGATAAGAAAAAGATGTTTCAAGAGAGAAAAATATTATAGATTTACTATTTAAGACTCTAATATTATAAATGGATAAGTGATACAAAAGTTATCCATATTCAAAACTTATTTGTTTTATTTAGATTTGAATTAAAAAAAATTATAATTTTTTTTATTTAAAAAAACTTATAATTAAGTGAGTTAACCCGTTTAACCCACCAACCCGTGGTGGGTCGAACCAGGTTCGAATTTTTTTAACTCGCTATATTTGAAACCTTTCTAATTTTTCTTTTGTTTTTTTTTTCTTTCTCCATTCACCTTCTTCCACCTTCCTCCACATTGTCCCACCTCCTTCTACCTCTCATTACGTTTTATGTTGAAAAGTTTTAATTTTTTTAATTTTCTCAAGTTAATTATTACATGGGGTGAAATATTTCGAGTGAGGAATATTTAGGATTTTGAATTGGAAAAATAGTACCCTTGGATGTCACGATGTTTTATTTATTCCTTGTATTTTTTTATTCAATTGAATCTTAATATTGGATACATAAAGCCACTTTGGTTTGTTCCATTAAATTAGTTTTAACATTATTTGAAAGTGTTACATGTTAAAATATGGATAATCTTGTATTTTGGAACCCATATGATTGTTTTGTTTGCTTTTCTATTCCTCCTCCTTTCTCCACCTTCCTTCACCTTTCCCACCTTCCTCCACATTTTACGTTGCAAAGTTTGCTTCTTTTTATTTTCTGGAGTTAATTATAACATAGGGTGAAAGATTTCGAGTGAGGAATATTTAGGACTTTGAATTGAAAAAAAAAAAATACTCTTGTGATACAATGATGTTGTATTTTGTTCTTATATTTTTTTTTATTCAACTAGGTCTCAATAAATAGAGTCAATTTGTTTTGTTTTATTGGATTGATGTTAATACTAATTGGAAGTGTTATACGTTAAAATCTAGATCATTTTCTTGAAACTTCTATGATTTTTTTTTTTAATTTTTCTCTCTCTCTCTACCTCCTCTCAACTTCCTCCAACTCCCACAACTTTTATTTTTAATTTTTTTTCTGGAGTTAATTCTTATATGGGGTGAGAGATTTCGTGAGAGGATTATTTAGGACTTCTAATTGGAAAAAGTGTCCTTTGATAGATGATGTTCTATTATCTAGAAATGGTGCAAAACGAATATACAATGAAAAACATAGTAAAGTGTGGAGGGAGATGAAAAAAATGTGAAGGGAGAAAAAAAAATAATAAAATTAAAGGGGTTTCAAAGTAAAAAAAAATATAGATTTTAACATATGATATGTCAGAACCATTGAAAAGCCACTCAAAACCCCAGCTGAGTGGAAGACAAGTGTCGAGGAAGGGGAGCTGGAAAACAGAAAGTGGAAGACAAGTGTGAGCAGTGGAGTGGCCGTTTGGCTTTGACGGTAGGAGTAAAACTCAAAGTTTTCAAAATTCACGCCACTCTCTACATGCAAACCATCTTCTTCAACCTTCTGAAACTCCATTCTTCTCCTCCTTCTCTCTAAGATTTCTTCATCTTCTCTCTACGAAATCTTACTCTTTTCTTCCTCTGATCATCAAACAGACCACACCTGAGCATTCCCGGCGTCGAGGGCGTTCGTTTGAACCGATAAGTTTTCGATTCCGAGCTGGTAAGTTCATCTCTCCCTCAGCCGTGTGATTTCCTGGACATGCAAACCAAGTTCTGGTTTCATGTGTTGATCGCTCTTCTAAAATGAGTGATTCTGATAGTGTTTTGATCTTTACTTGAGTTAGTTTCAGAAGTTGTCGAGCGTTGAGGGTAGAAGGATTTGTAGAAGTGAACTAGTAACCATATCTGTGAGCGTTTGGTCACGTTAAGAGGTAAGGGAAGCTTATATAATTTGATTTAGTTTGTTGCTTTGAATGGATGCATGTTCGTTGATTGTTGAATGAATATGAAATATGGTTGTTACTGCATTGTTGGCTGTATGAGTATGTGAATCTAAGAGATGAGAAACTGGAATGATATTGTGTTAATGATTTGGTTGATGATGAAATGTTGTATGTTGTTTAAAAGTATTAATGATTAATGAAAGCCATGAAATGGGTAAGGATGTTGTCAAGAGTCAGTATTGACCATTCAATTATACAAGTGTTCGTTCTCAGTAGCATTCGTTCTTAATAAGTGTTTGGTATTAGACCAACGCTCGTTCGATATAGTGTTCGGTTTTCTTGTGGACTCCGTTGGAACTGAATTCTTTCATTTGGAGAGAATTCTAGTTGAAGACTAGCGTCTTCGTTTCGTTCTGTAATATTTGTACTTAAGCGTTCAACCAAGGATATTTGTTCCTTGGTATTTGATTATAAACTTCAGATATAGTATATCTATATGTATTTGTATATTTCCTTCATTCTTGAACATTAGTTAAATGATATCTTATAATTATCAAGCCTTTATTTTATAAGTTAAGTAGTGTTCGATCTTACACCAAGCGCTCGTACTAAGTAGTGCTCGGTCTTATACCAAGCGCTCGTACTAAGTAAGTGTTCGGTCTTACATCAGGCGCTTGTTCTCATTTCCGTAATCTATCTTTATAGTAAGAGCGTTCGTCCAAACTCACTAGCGTTAGCTCTCTACAGTGCTCGATCTTCAACTAACATTCGGTTTCCTTGATGTTTAACTCATTAAGAAGCTAAGTATTTATTGGCATCGGTTTCTTCATATGATTCCGTCAAGTACTATAATTTGATGTCTTACAGTATCTGTCTCAATTGGTTTCGGCCTAGAGTCTTAGTACTCGGCCTAGGCTTTACGGTGTTCGGTTTGAACTCTCAAGAGTCAGTTCATTAAATTGGCTCACTTGGAAAATAACGTTCGATTCTATTGGTCTCTGAGAAGTATTATTGTATTCGGTCCCTTTCAAAACAAGTGAGTAACTCTCTCGATTTGATCTGTTTTGAATTGGAGACATCTCGGTCTCACTCCAAGTTTTCAGTCTTGTTCTGGGTTAAAAACTAACGTTCGATATTTGGTATCCTACGGGATCTTTATTCAAATTGGTTAAGTTGAGATTTTAATAATGAAAGATGATGGAATATGATATGGATGAAATGACTTTGGTTATGAAAGAGTATTCCGGGAAGGAATATCTCATGAATGGATATTGGAATTGGTAAAGTATGAATGTGGATAAAGCTAAGCTGGCGGTTCATCCTGATATTCCGCGATTACTCGTTTCTCACGTAGAGAAGGGTAAGTCATGTGTGGGAATGACAGGAGGTCCTAGTCCTTATGGTTAATTTGGACAGATAGGACTAACCTCGGGTGGCAGCTGTTGAGGGTATCCCAATTACTACATCACCCGGGTGCACGGACGTCGTAGCTACACAAAATTCATACAGTCCGGACAGTCAGAGTCTAGTGTTAGGCTTTGCATGAAAGAGTTAATGATTTATCTGGTTTAATTGATTGTGTGAAATATATGCTGATACATGAATTAAATTACATACTTACCTTATTTTCCTATCTTGTCCGTTTTGTACGTTTGGTTATTGTCATGTCGCAATGATCATTCGTGTGGATGTGAGCAGAAGGAAAAGAGCTGCTGGAAGAAGAAAGTTTGGTCGAGGTAGAAGTTAAGACCGAACAGTAGAACCGTCCGGTCAGTAGTTAGTTTATTTGTACGATGATTGTTCGATCATCTTTTACCTTCTTCTTTTGTATGACCGTTCGGTATAGGTCTTTTGTAAACCGTTCGGTCTAGATTGCTTATTTGTACAATTTTAACTTTCTCGTTATTTTGTAAGGCCGTTCGGCCATAAGCGTACGTCCTATCTTTTGTAAGACTGATATGTAGTATTATTAACATGTGATTATTCTATTATATAGTTTTATACTGTATTTTTAGGATGTTACATGATACTTTCAAACTGTTAGCCTTAATTTAAAATAAAATACTAAATAATCCTATTTAATAAATGTTGAAATTTAATTATGTAAAAAAGATAATATAACACCAACCTTTAGAAACAAATTATTAATTAAACTATTTTCTTTTTCTAGTGGACGTCTTGAACTAACAAAGAATTTTTTTTTAAATATAAATAGTATGAAATATTACGGCAAGAGTTTAAAATAAATTCAAATTGTGTTACTAGCAAATTCATTTTAAGTGTAATCCAATCAATATATGGAATAAGTTAAGAGAAAAAAATATGTGTAAAATAAATAAATCTATTTAACGTATCAATCCATTATAGGTGAAATAGAGTTATAAATTTTTTCTCAACAAAATAAAATAAAATTGAGTTGAGTTAACTTGACTTATTTAAGCTTAAGTCTATGGTTAGCCTTTAAGGTAGCTTAGCTTGATATTCTTAATTACAAGAATTCACAGTTTTGTTTGATTTATTTTTTCATTAAATACTCATTTTAATCAAATATACAATTTGAATTTAAATTTTATAAAAATTTGAATCAAACCAACCAATGTTTTGTGAACTATTTTTGTAATTTTTGTCTTGTTAAACATTTTCTAAAAAAAACATATTAAACATTTTGTAATAAAAAAAATTAACAAAACAAAGAAAAAAGAAGAGAGAAACATGTCATGATTTATTTTTGTATGATTGTTGTTATATTTATGATTTCAATCTTTTTCCACATTTATACATAAATTACATAATCTCATAGTTAACAAATTACAACACAAATTTGCTATTTTATTTTAGAAAGCATAAATATATTGAAAGTAAAATACAATCAAATTAACAAACTGAGAAATTGGAAAATTAGTGATCCGTGTCGTCTTGTCTAATTGCCCCAGTAAACCATCTTTTTGAAGAATTAATGGTACATTGATTGGAAGACCTGTCCCCCTCGTATACGCCACTTATCTTAGTTGCCCACTAGCATCTTATTATTTAACATATATTCTATGATTGATTAAAATATATAAAAAATCATAAAATAAAAAAGTCAATAGATAAAAATTTAAGTTTCATAAAAAATTAAAATTTATAATAAATTTAATTCAATAATCATACAATTTAAAAAGTTGGTGACATTTCTATTTCTACCAATAGTTTTGGTCAACGAGTCTTTTTAAATTTTAAGTGATAGTTTACATTCTATTCTTAATTGTGTTCAACGTGCATCTTGTGAACTTTGTCATTTTTCTACAAATAGGAGTACAAATAGGAGTGCTGGTCTAGTCAAAATGCATCACATGGACCTTACCAACATCATCCTTCATCTCCTTTCTTTTTCTTATGGAAAATGACACTTGAACAACCATTTTTGACAACATTTAGACACGCGCACACGTGTCTAAATTTGAGTGGTCCAGTTGGAAAAATTAAATGAAAATGGACCACTCAAATTTAGACACGTGTGCGCGTGTCTAAATGTTGTCAAAAATGGTTGTTCAAGTATCATTTTCCTTTTCTTATTTACAACTCTACCATTCTCAGAAAGAATATTTTATTTTAAAAAAGCTAACACATTTAATGATTAAATTGAAGCAGCATTCCTACACCCCTTCCTAACTGAGTTTAGCCTTACCGCATTTCAGATTATTTTGTAAACCCCACACTCCTTCCTCTCCTTGCCTCTCCTTGTCGCATTTCATTTCAAGCTCACATTTTTTTCCCTCCCGCACTCCTCTCCTCCTCCCTCATTATCAACTTCATTTGTTTATAAGTTCTTCTGGCGCAACAGTGTAGATTTTCTTCTTCTCATAGAGTTAACTTAAGGGCAGATTTCCTTAAGGTCATGCATTGAGTGTGATAAAATATGTGTTTGTTTCGTTTTTATCTCTCTGATCTCTGGGCCTTAACCGCGCTTGGAATTGCGGATCAGGCGCCGCCGCACATGGAACTGCGGTCGCCGCACATGGAATTGCGGTTGGGAGGGATGAGAACCGTGCGACGGGTCGCCGCTGTTAGATCTGCGGTTGGCGTTTGATAGCTACACTTTTAGTCGCACTTTGACCTACGGTTTACGATGACCGCACTTGGAGCGACGCCGCTTGCTTTTTTAGGGTTTCTTTTATTATATTTAATTAAATTTGTTTAAAATTTATAAATTGTATTTCTTTATATTATTTATTATTTAGTATTTTTTATATTTATTTATAGTATTAAATTTGTTTAAAAAATATATGTATGAAACATTATGTTAGTATATTTAATTTATTTTGGTTAATAGTTTATATAGTTTTTTTGTTAATATTTTATATTTATATATTTTATAAATTTTATTTTTATTATATTTTATGATTAAATAATATTGAATATGTTTTTGGAATATCTTTTATTTTTTGATTTGTTTGTTATTTTATTTTAAAGTCAAGGGGAAAGGAGTGCGGGTTGTTGGTAGTTACGAAATCATTAACTTATCATTTTTATTTGATTTTAATAAATAATGTAATAAATGAAAGATAAATGTGTAAAATGAGAGATGCATGTCGATAAATTATGCATCATCCAATAACATTAACGTAAAAGCTCCCTCAATTCATGTCTAGATTTTGACAACGTATCAAAATACATAAAATCCAAGAATAAGGTTGTTACATATGGGGTCTTGACGAGACATTATTGGCAACACAAAACTGGTGAAAAAGGCAGACATCAAAATTTCTCGTGGCGTGTCATGCCAATCACTAATCAGTGCTGCATTAAAACGCTCTTGTGTCTGCTACTCAATGAAGAAGTTGTCCATGCTGTGTAAGGTGCTAATTGGTCCATGATGGATGTATTAGCTTGTACTTTATCTTCATGCAAATCAAGCTCCTTTGCAAATGAATCAGACTATCATATAGACAAGACAGACCCAAATTATATATATTAATGAACAATGACAAAATTAAATGCTTAAATGCACGGACCGAAAGGTTAACATTAGTATAAAGTTCAATCAATGGCATATAGTGCACCATTAATCTTAACATTCAAGATAAAAGACACTTTTTAAGTTAATAGCTTCCAAGTGCCAGGGATGGATTGGAGAATAAATTAATAGCCTCCAAAAGCACAAGGTTCCACCACTACTCGAGAGTCAAAAGGACTCGCGAATCAGCTTCTTTCTCAGAAGATACAATCAGTTCTCCAAAGCAATTTTGTCCAAGACACCTCAGAAACTACGTTTTCATAACTACGTTTTCATAACCACTTTCAACACAAACTCAAATTTTTGTTTGTCATATAACAAGAGACTAACCAATAACTTATTTTGTTGTATACCTAAACTCCATTGGTTGCCTAACAATACATTCCAGTAACATCCAGTGAGAATACAACTTCAAAGTCAGCCACAATTAACAGATGATCTTGATTTAGAAATCGTGCTCTGTTTACTAATTTGTAAAAAACAAATTTAAACTAATAAGTTTAAAATTCCATTCTTTGCAGCATCTGAATAACTTGCACAATTGTGGAGCATCTGATACGGGTTTATGTTGTAAAAGCAGTAAGAACAAACTTGTCTTCAGGATAGCAAATTTCATGCGGTCATTTTGCTTAAAAGAATCTAAAAAATTAAGGAGTCAACAAGATAGAAGTGTTTCATTTGATGACACTTAATTGCATACCTACGATAATATATTATATAATAGATGAACCAAAGTTAAATATAAAACTGATTGCTTCATCATCCTCCACTGACATGATTGACTATTCCTTCTCTGCTGAAAACTGATTGCTTCAATTATCCCAACACAGCATCCGCAAATCAAATTCTTTTCAGACTCAAACTCAACACGGCAACCAAAGACAACAGCAAATGGAAAAAATAAAATAAGCTCCATTTTATTCCATATCAGTTAAACACTCAAAAGCCATCAGAGAAACATTTACATGATCAGGCAAAACTCATCTCACTAGTTTAACTCCTGAGACAAAATATTCAACATCCAAAACTAATCTTCACAAGCAGTAAAAATGAAAAACAGACTGAGTCTAATCTACATACAGAACCTAAGTGAAACTTTTACAACCAGATTGACTTTGAAACAAATCAATGTGAAAGTCACAGACTTCGCAATGTGTGATTAGTATAAAAATCCTTTACACTTATATACGAAAAAGGATATAATACTTAATTACAAATTACAGGTATATAATACTTATTCATCATTCAAAATTGACGAGTAAGGCAGAAAGAGGAAGGGCAAGGGGATTATTATAATCCATAGCTGCAGTGCAGTAAGCATATAGAATGGCTTCATAAATCTAAACTTTGTAAACAATTGTTAATTTGTGACACAGTTCAACAATCTAGTTCTGCCTATAAGCAATGTAATTGGCTAAAGCAACTAAAGGAGCAGCCTTGACAGGGTCAAAGCCAGAAAGCTGATCCTGAGCATCTTTGTTCAATTTGGCAGAAAACTCCTTAGACTTCTCAATCCCCAAAAGCTTGGGATAAGTAACCTTATCAGCCGCAAGATCCTTCCCCGCAGTTTTCCCCAATTCCTGGGAAGACTTCGTAACATCCAGAATGTCATCAACCACCTGAAACAACAACCCTATATACCGGGCAAACTTCCTCAATTTCTCAATCTCCTCGTCGGTTCCACCGCCCAGGATGGCGCCAAGGACCACCGCGCCTTCCAGCAGGGCCGCCGTCTTGTGGAGATGGATGAACTCCAAGCGTTCGAGGCCAACGTCGTCAAGCCCCTCGGACTTGATGTCGACCACCTGCCCGGCGACGAGTCCCTCGGCGCCGATGGCTCGTGCGAGCTCTCCGAGGGCGCGGACGATGCGAGGGGGGGAGGCACCGACGGTGGCCCCGGCGATGTGCTCGAAGGCAAATGCGAGGAGCGCGTCGCCGGCGAGGACAGCGACGTCCTCCCCGAAGACCTTGTGGTTGGTAGGCTTACCGCGGCGGAGGTCGTCGTTGTCCATGCAGGGGAGGTCATCGTGGATGAGGGACATGGTGTGGATCATCTCGACGGCGCAGGCAGCGGGCATCGCGGTGGCGGCGGCCCCTCCGACGAGCTCACAGGCGGCGACGCAGAGGACGGGACGCACGCGCTTCCCACCGGCGAGGAGGGAGTAGCGCATGGCCTCGTGGATCCGCAGCGGCTCGCGGAGCGGAACGGCGTCGTCAAGCGCCTGGTTGACGGCGTCGGCTTTCTGGACCATGTAGGACTTGAAGTTAAACGCCGGCTTCTCTTCCGTCTCAACAGTCTCCTCTTTGGTGAGCACTGCGGAGACTGTGAAAGGCGAGGAGGAACAAAGCTTATCTCTTGGGCGTTTGGTAACGATGAAGGAGGGAATGGGGGAGTTGGTGAGGCCGTGAAATAGAAAAGTTGGGGATCTGGATCTGGTGAAGCTGGGGTGTAGCCATGCGTTAAAATTAACGGCACTCATGGTGGGGGTTGTGAGAATCTGTTTGGTTAGGGGAGTTAGATTGAAAGGTTTGGGCTTTGGTAAGAACTATGAGAGTTTATGCATTGCATTAGGGTGGCTTAACGAGTGTTGGACGGAGGAGAGTGGGCGAAGGAAAAAGAATAGAAGGGGTGGTGAATGGCGAGTGGTGAGTGGTGAGTGGATAAGCAAAGCGTTCCACTTGCACCAATTACTCAATTACTTTAGATTGGTTATTCGGATCTTAGGATATGAGATGAGATTCAACTACAACAGCAGAGAGCATCAACTATCATCTATCTATATATCTATCTATTGCCTACCTCCATTTCACTCCCTTTATGTTCTGTCACCTCCTTTCACTGCCTCGTGTCAATTCCATCAACTTTTTCTCCATTTCTTTTAAACCAATTTATTTCCTTTTATTTGACGTGTGATTCCACTTATCCTATACTTGCAAGAAACCACAGCAAAGGGGAATGAATATCACTGATTCATCTTCTTTTCAAATACCAGTTCATTAAATATCCCTATATTTCCTCATTCATCAATACGTATAAAATGCTTTATATTATTAATTATGAAACCTTCAACTCTTAATTATAAACGAAAATAATAAAATAATATGCTATCTTTCTATTTAATTTTCTTCTTTTTATATGGTTTGGTGTAGATGTCAATGTTATTCCCTGTTGTCCACAAGTTCAAACATTGTTTTCATCCTACGTCACCTTATCCACCACTGGCAGTCTCTTTGTCAATGGCATTGGCTACAAAAAGAGATAGTGCTCATTCATCTTTTTGCCCAGCATTGTGAACTTCTCCAAAAACATTTATATTGAAACACATCCAAACACAAATTAATATGTATCCCAAAGTAACATGTCATGAAACAAAAATCAAGTAAATACAGTCACCCAACTCTATAAACTACTAGCTTCTCCAATTATAATTTTTTAAAATAATTATTTAAAATTACTAATACACACACACACACATATATATATATATATATATATATATATATATATATATATATATATATATATATATATAAAATTGGGACCATGAAACATAGTGTTAGGCTCAAATCAACCCACCTAACATTTTCTTAATTTGTTTTCAATATCGAAAGATGTTGATATTCACCTAAGTATATTCATTATAGGCTTGAAGGTGTCCAATATAATGTGGTCATAAAAAAATGTATAAAAAACAAATACTAAAAACAATACAACAACTAAATTAAATTAAGAGTATGTTAATCTTGTGCCTAAGCTTTAAAGAAAAAGGATGTTGAAACTTTCTTGTCAGAAGAAATATAATCTTAAAAGCTTTGAGTAAAGAACCTCCAAAGCTTCTTGAACTCAAAGAACACCTGAGTTTTTTAATTAATCTTTTAAAGATTTTATATGAATGATTTTGTACTATTTATGAGAAAATTTTAGTATAAATTTTGGGAGATGCAACATGTTCGTTTGAATAGATTTTCGAAGATGAATTTAAATGGATTTGCGATATATCTACTTTTCTGGTCACCCAGTAATAAACTAAGATTTGGAGCGATTTCGTTTGAAATGTCATATTTGTCCTACATACTTTGTAAAATACCATGTTGAAGATGAAGAAGATGAAGAACAAAGTTTGAAGAAGGAGTTGAAGAAGAGTTGTATTCGGTTATGAGGGTGCTGTATTCAGTTCCCATTTTCGAGTAATTGGTTCTAGTTGAAAGAACAAATGCATCTGATGCTTGTATTTGCTTCTTGTAAGCTTGTATTCGGTTCCACTGATCACTTGTATTTGGTTCCCGTGGTGATTTATTCGATTCCACAAGCCTGCACACCTTTCCTTCATGCTTCCCTCCATGCATTGATGCATTTCCAAGGTTGGTGGTAAATTGTATTGTGTAACCAACATACAATGCTTACTGTCTTTAAATTTGTTATTATACTATGGTATTAGAGCATCTTTGCCTGAGGTACAAAAAACATGATGCTTGTGTCTTATAAATTATCATCTATTACCTCGGGAAGCTTCCTTACTAATTATTCACGAGGGTATTAGAAGTAACTTCCTATGTTGAGGAATAATGACGACTAAGCATCCAAAATACTATGTTAGGGACTCTTTAAATTATATTTTAAACATAATTATTTCAATTTACTAATTTACCACTTTTTTTACATTTTAGAATTAATTTTTATTTTTTAAAACTTAATTTTTATTTTTATTCCTTATAAACATTTTTACAATTAAATATAACGTGAACAATTATTATTTTATATTACTTTTATAATTAGGGACATTTTGGTAATCTTCAATTTCTACCAATTAATTTTTTTAATTTATCACATCGGTTAAATCCTATACTAATTTTCACAAACTTTACTTCTAAATCTACTCTCACTAACCTTCAAATTCCCTCAAAAAAACAATAATCAATTCATTCTCAAATTCATCCACTCATTCTCCCCAAAATCAATCTTGTAAAGTGAACACACCCTTATAGATTGACGAATATGAAAATGGATGATAGGGCATCATAATGAGTGCAATTTTTGTTCTTTGTTAATGTCTATCGTTTTTTTTTACTTACTACATTGGAGATAATTGTAGTCTTCTTAAGTATATGTAATAACTTCTATCATGATCACAAAAAGCCTTTGTCCCTTTTTCTCCCAAAGAAGTGCACATTCACATACCATGGTTTATGTAAAGAGCAAAAAAAATTCTCTCTATTTTCTATTATATCTACATCGACTAGTTTAAAACCCACTTAATTTAGAGTATATATTTGGGTGTAGACATCACCTTACAAGTCAGTTTTGTGGGGTTGAGTTAGGCTTAAAGTTCACTTCTTAACATGGTATTAGAGTTATGGTTAGAGCCTATCCTAGCGATATTTGTTGTTTGTTGGACATGTTATTCCACCCGCTATCGGGCTATTATCGGACCACCCATTAATTTCTAATCTCAGGCTCGAGATTATGTTTATACCTCGACATGAGGGGGGGTGTTGAAAGTCTCACATCGACTAAATATAAGGTCAATTTATATATATATATATATATATATATATATATATATATATATATATATATATATATATATATATATATAAGTGGGTGCAAACCTCACCTTACAAGTCAATTTTGTGGGATTGAGTTAGACTTAAAGTCCACTTCTTAACAATATCCATTTCCTCCATTATCAAACTTTTATACCCAATAAATCTACCTTTTCATATTTATATTTGATTTGTTTTCTTAAGAAATTGAAGAGAAGAGAATTAGGTTTCCGATGAGAAAATATCATTTAGGAAGATAGATTATGTATCAATAATTTACTACTTATCTTACTTGCAGTCCCTTTATTCCTATTATTTTTACCTTGCTAAAATATTGATTACACCTATTTCCTGTTTTTATTTACAACATTTCTTATTCACAGTCTTAAAATTGACAACTTTTACATATTTGATCAATAAATCTAATTCAATGTTTTTTATGTATGCAGCATGAAAATGTATGATATTAAAATCAAAACCTTGATACAATAATGAAAATGATGAACCTTGGATGTGTGATAAGGCAAAGTAGAAAAATGAGACAAAAGGGAAAGCAACGAGGAAAAGTAAAAGCATGGACAAAAAGAAATTTTATTAAGAAGTAATGGTACATGTATATAATTTTTTACAAATATAAGTAAATAAAACTATTTGGGTTTAGGAGGTCGAGGTCAACTCTTATTCTTGGTCCATTCTTCCAACTTCAAGCATAGGTCAAGATTCTTCTTTCGCTTCATGCTTACATGTTCGATCAAACTGGGGAGTTACTTCTAGAAGACACTCCAATGCTAAAGTCAGTAAGAATCTTGTAGTATTAGCAATAAATACGTAATGAATGTAAAGAACCAATCATAATACCTCAAACATGTATTTATAGATTTTGGAATGAGTTTCAAATTAGCATCGGCCTAATTACGACCCAACTAGTAATAGTCTTGCTTAGCTTTAACGTAATTGTCCTTAACATTAATCTTTGTTTAAATCGACCACTCGATTAATCGGTCGACTCTTTTGGGGTTTCAAGCTAATAGTTTGTTTCAATGAGCACATGAATCCCGAAAAATTATGTGTCCCACTCTCATCGGTTACAACTTCCCGCAACTGCCACAATTACGAAGTAACTGCCCACGTAGTTAACCATTTCAAATTGAGCAGCTACATAGAAATCCTATTATCCTACTCAAAACGTGCGAAACCTTCTCGCACTCAAAAACCCCTTTGCATATCAAGGTGCAAGGATATGTTCAGGCTTGGGGGGCCTGTGTATAATATGACCACTCAGTCAGTAGAAGACTGGACAATTCTATCAACCTAAAACACCAAAAGAGTCGGCTGGTTAACCGAGCGATCTCGTTAAACAAAGATTAATGTTGAGGATGATTACGTTAAAGCTAAACAAGACTATTACTAGTTGGGTCGTAATTAGGCCGACGTTAATCCGAAACCCATTCCAAAATCTATAAATACAAATTTGAGGTATTGTGGTAGGTTGTTTACTTTCATTATGCATTTATTACTAATACTGTCTGATTCTTATTGACTTTAGTATTGGGTGCCTTTTATAAGTAACTCTCTAGTTTGATCGAATGGTGTAAGCATGAAGCGAAGGAAGAATCTTGACCTGTGCTTGGAGTTGGAAGAGTAGACTATAGAGAAGAGTTGACCTCGACCCCATAAACTGAAACATTACTAGACAAATAAAAATAACACAAAAAACAACATAAAAGCTAATAGCCTTTCAAACTGGATGTACAAATCAAACATTCCTAGCTTGGAGCAAATATTTTTTTTAACTTAATAAGAGATAAAGATTTGGTCAGAATATCTACTAGTTATATGTTAATGGAAATTGAAAAAAGTTTAAGAACACTGATATTTTCTCTAACAATGTGACAATCAATTTCAATGTACTTAGTTTTTTCATGCATAACTTGATAACTTGATTTAATGCAATTTGAAGCATAACTTTATTCAATGCAATTTGAATGACATTGGTTATCACAAAAAAGTAGAACAGGTTCTTTGTAGATGACTCTCAAAACACTCAACAAAAAAATAAATCATTGTCTTTCACAAATGGTAGCAACTGTATATTCAATTTTGGATTAACTTCTCAAAATAGTCGATTGTTTCTTAGAATACTAAGATATAGAAAAGTTTCCAAGATATATAACGTATCACGTGAGAGACCTTCTTATATCATGTTTATAATTTTGAAATATATGAGAGTTTTCATAAATATTATTTATAAATATATTTATGACTTCTTACCATATTATATATATATATATATAATTTAGTAAAATATTTTGAATATTTGTAACAAAATGCAAAGATGAAAAATTTAGTCGCTAATTAAAGATGTTGAGAACAAAGTTATCTTTAGTATGAAAGGTGATAATTTATGGAATGTATTTTGATGCTAATAAAAAATGAAAATTCTAGATATATCTTATTATATGATATATGTGTCTTGAAAAGATATATAATAATGATTTGATAGATGATATTAGAAAAATATATATTAAAATATACTTGTTATAATTGTGAATTGTTACATGAAGTACATTAAAGGAGTACAAAATGTAGATAAATATGAGTCCACATATAATCTATTATGAAAAGTCGCAAGTTGAAGAATGAGAGATGGACACAAACTAATAAGGGTTTTAATGGTAAGGTGTTGAATGATTGTTAAATAAACTAAGGGTATTTCTCCATATCAAAGTCTAAATCTAACCAAACTTGTGTACTATGAAAACTACCAAACATTTTATGATTGATGTGAGAGTATATCCTTTTTAGGAATATTATCCATTCATGTTAATGTGATTCATATTTGAAGGATAAAATCATTATCGTGATATGAATCACTTTACAACGGAAAAATATGAATTATACAAAAGTTAAAAATTGATTCAAATTACGATCATAATTTCATATAAATTAACATGTGAAAAATATTTTATAAATTTCCCACATGTATAGTCATAAAGTGTATTTTGAGATGTTTAAAAATCGTGTTCGAACTAAAGATTTATTTTCACAAAACTACAATTTTAGGAATAAGAATTGAGGTCCACGTATTACAATGTTTTGCATAACTTTTACATTATTACTAGTGTACCTTTTGTATATATAGGCTTACCTTTGGGGAAAAGCCAACAAAGTTAAGTTTTTGGAATAATATGGTGAATAAGATTAAGAAAAAACTAGTTAGGTGGAAAGGTAGGTTCTTATGACAAAATATGTCTAATTAAGTATGTTTTTAAAACCATCCCGTTATTTTACTATTCATTCTTTAAAGTTTCATCTAGTGTATGCAATGCTATTATAAGGTTACAAAGAGACTTATTATGGTAGCATGAAGCAATGGATAGAAAAATAACATGGGTAAAGTGAAAGAATATTTGCAAAGCTAAGGAACAAGGAAGGTTGGGCATCAAGAACATTAGGTTATTTATTTTATCGGCCTAGTGAAAATGGAGGCTGGTTATGGAAGATGATGGACTATGGAGTTGAGTTAGTGGAATGTTAATAAATGGAAATAGTGTGAGTGGTGAGGGAGAACATGGTTTGAGTGTGAAAAACCACATATATCAACATTGATGATAGAGTTAGAACTAAGATTTCCAAATTTGGAAAGGGAAGATGAATGGAAATGGTGTGATGTAGTGGGAAATGTCCACACTATCAAAATCAGCTTATGAAAACTTGTCGAGTAGCAAAATAAAGGGACGATATTGATTTCTTTAGACTATTTTGGATAATTAATGATTTGTCATCGGTCAAATATTTAACTTGGAGGGTAATTATGAAGAGATTAACAACTAAGCAAAATTTGAAACATAGGAAAATCTTACTAGACGACGATGTACATGTGATGTGTACTAAGGTGAATAAAATAGTGTGTCATATCTACTTTTTTCTTGTAAGATTGCAACTATAGTGTGAAACATGGATAATAGATGAATTGAGACAATTTTAGTACAACATAGACAAGTGGTAAATCACTTCAAACAATTTAATAATTTAGAGCTCACTGTAAAAGGTATCATTTGAAAAAAATATATGGATAATAATCATTTGTGATATTTAGCATATGACCTAAATCCTTTTTCTTGTCAAAAGTCACACTAAGGATAAGTAGTACAAAGTTGATAATTATTACACTAAACTTACAAAAGAAGAGTAAAAGTGTTTGAGTATTATTAGGAAAATATAGGTAGTAAGAGTAGAGAAAATATGAAATGAAAATGCATATGCATTTAGAAAAAATCTACTTTTATTTAAAGATAAGGGATTAATACACTGAAACAATGTGATGATACATAAAATAATATAAAGTATCTACAAGATTAAATGAGGTGATGGAAGAGCCTGAGGAGTTGAGACCGACTGAGGCAGTAGGAGTGCGATCTGGATCCTTGAAGCTTCTCCGACGAGTGAAGACGCAACATAATGGAATAGGAAACTCGAGATCGAAGAGGAAACTGAGAGCGAACACAAGGAAAACCTAGGATCTAGGGTTTAGTCGATGGAAATGAAGGAAAATGGAAAAGGTCGAGGAAACCCTAGCGGAGGCCATAGATCGAAGAACCGTTCGGTGGAGATGAGGTTCTATGGCTGAAAAGGCTTAAGAAAGGGAGAAGACGAGGTAGAACTCTTGCGGAAGACGAGGTTCTATGGCTGAAATGGCGGAAAAAGGCAGATCTGTGGTTGGAGACGAGGAAGAACTCTTGCGGAAGAAGAAGCTCTTTCTGATGCACGAGAGAAAAATGAATGAGATGCGAGCCTTGCGCAATGCAATGAAGATGTGGCTGATGCGTTGGAGCGGTGACGTAACGAGGAGCTGACGCGTGCCGAGATGTGGCAGTGGAGGAGTCAGCGTGGAGGATGATAGAGAAAGCACAATGGAGAAATGGAAATGCAAAATGAAGGAAATATGCTTTGAAGGTGGCTAGAGGCGGATCTCTTTGGACTATCTAGCTTGACTTTCAAGAGAGAATTGTGTCTGGATTTTCTCTACAAAAATCACAATTCATTATGCTCAAAAGTGAGTGATACAATGGTGGAGACGAGAGTTTATAGTAACTCGTGCTCCAAGAGAAATGAAATGTATGTACATTAAAATGTAAAAGAAATACAAGAAGATATTGAGGTAATTTCATGAGGCAGTATGTCATCATTCCCTCCCTCTTAGAAAAGATTTGTCCTCAAATCTTGGCAGGTGCCTTATGAAGACGCTCCACAACTGGAGCAAAGCCATCTTGCAGTGGCCTTATTCCTTTATTCCTTGAGATCTACTTTTCCTCCTCCTGGATGAAATATAAATTTACAATACACATGAAATATATTTGCAATTAATATCAATCCAATATAAAAATTTTCTAAGATAAGAACTTTAGAATAAGAACTTCCTAGAGTTTGTTTTGACGTTTGAAGCATGTGTAGAAGTCCAAGGGGAAAAGTTATTTTGCTTTTGTCTTAAGTTATTTGTCTCCATAAAGGTAACAATAACAAAAAATTGCCATTTGTTGAAACGTTGTGCATAGAATATCAAATGACAATTGTTTTGAAAGAGAAGTTAATATTTGAAGACCCAACAATTACTGGAAAAGATGTAAAGAATTAAAAACCTTCCCTTTCTATGATTTTTGGAGTTGAATTTGCTATCAGTAGCAATTCCTCTTTTTCTCTATTTTCCTCTTCCTTCGTTTCTTCTTCTCTTCTCTTTTCCACTTCTCTTCTTCCTCTTTTCTTTCTTGCTCTCTTCGTTTAATATCTCTTTCCCTTTTCTTATCCCTTAACTCTTGAAGTTTTGCCCCAAATTCTATTTCTCTATGAAAGAAACCATAATCATTTAATCTCTCAAGAAATATTTTTCCATTTTCAATACTATCTCTCATTAGTTCCAGGTTTCTTTTGATTGAAAGAGGCACAAACTTTCTTCTCATGCAAGATTTTAATTCATTCCAATCACAAATGTGGGACTTTTTTCCTATCCTAACATGATATCGTCTTTCATCCCACCACTCTCTTGCATGTTTTTTTAAAACTAGAAGTGTAGAGACTAAGAACATATGATTCACTATCTCTAGAATAGAAATAGGTTTCAAATTTACTTCTTCTAACAATGAATGGATGCATGTCATCAATTTCCCTTTCCCAAGCTAGGTATGTTAATGCACCAATATCCTCCTCACCAAAGAATCTTCAAAAGTAACAAGTGGTAGAGAGACCAAATGCTTTAAGTGTGGAGAGAGAGAGGACATTATTCTTCTGAGTGTCCTCACAAACGATCTACTTATCTCTTAGATCATCAAAGTGAAAGTGAAGATTCTTCTAGCTAGTGACTCAGATACTTCTATCTCTGAGGAAGAAGCCTTACCTTGTGAAGGTGAGTTATTATTGGTAAGACGACTTCTTGGAAGTCAATCCAAAGAACTAGAACAATCACAAAGGGAAAACCTATTTAGAACAAGATGCAAAATCTTTGAAAACACTTGCTCATTGATTGTGGATAGTGGTTCCTCTTGCAATTGTTGTAGTTCTAGAGTGGTGAACAAATTGGTCTTACCTACTATTCCTCATCCCAAGCCTTATAAGCTTCAGCGGATAACAGAGGATGAAGAAATAGTAGTCAACACACAAGTAACCATACCACTATCCATTGAAAACTATGAAGAAACCGTTTTATGTGATGTTGTTCCAATGGATGTTGAGCATGTATTACTTGGTAGGCCATGGCTATATGATCATAACTCCACTCATGATGGCTATACCAACAAAATAACTTTCCTTCATAAAGGAACTAAAATCAAATTGATTCCTCTTACACCTCAACAAGTGAAAGAGGATGAGATAAAAATCAAAGAAAAAATTGAAAAAAAGAAAGAAAACAAGAAAATAGGTTGGAAAAGCAACCTTCTCAAGAAAAGAAGAAGGAGACAAAGGTATGCATGTTGTTAACTTTTTCATTAAAAGGTAAATACCTTGACTCTTCTTTTCAAAAACATCACTTTGTTTCTTCATTTTATCATGGGGAATGTTCAAAACAAAGTGAATCCAAAAATATATTAAAGGCCAAGACTTCTTCTCATACCATTTTTGTCAAAAGGCCTTCATTTTATCTTCTTATCTTTGCATATATTTCATTAATCATACTAATTTTTGCTATTTTTTGTAGATATATTTTTGACCCCGGTGGCCAATAAAAACCAAAGTTGTGCTTTTTTCTTTCTTCCCGATTTGAGGACAAATCGTTTTAAAGAAGGAGGGAATGATGGCAAACCCTTTAGGAATTTCCCATCCAAAGAAGTATCAACTTCACTCTAAGACCAAGAAAGGGAAGTTGAATAAAGGACATCTTTTCTTTCTAAAGTATTAGCATGTTCTTTTTTAACTAAATATCTTTACCTTGTTTTGTAGGTTACCAATAAAGGTGGAGAACCATGCCTATACACCTTGAGAGGCTAGCCAAGCAAAGGAGAACAAAGGAAGCAATGAAGAGTGCATCTGCTGCCACCGCACAGCGCACATCGCACCTGTCGCTCAACGAACGCAGACCAGCTTCATCACCTTGAACACGTTTTGAATGCTTTCCACATGAAACATGCAACCCAATTGTGACACTTCTCCTGCACACTTCTTCTAGATTTATGCACGTGTTCAATATGTAGCTTTCCTTGCACTTCTCCAAGTTTCTCTTCTTCTATAAAAGAGAGCTTGATTCATTGTAAAAGATAAATTCAGTTTGATAATGAAATGCTGCTGAAATCCAGCCATTCTCTCAAGTTCATTGCTGATAGCTGATTTAGCTTGTCTCCTTCTAGCTCCCTTCCCCTTTGGAAGGCCGTCTGAGTTAGAATTCCTCACCACACCACATCCAAACACTGCCAGACCATTCATCGAACACCTTCGGTGCACCGTAACATCTCCAACCAATCTCCATTCTGCTGTCACTTCTGGTCTGAGAAGCCACTCTATTCTTGAAGGTGGAGGTCGCTTCCATCATGAGGTGGTGTATCTTAAGTAGAGATTGTAGGCAGAGAACTATTTTATTCATTTGAAAGTTATTGTAATCTATACCATCCCAGTGCACTTTGATAGAAATTTGGATTTGTGACTACTTTCTACTAGTAATAACTATGTATTAAGATTAAGACACCCCAAATATCCTACTTTTCTTTTTGGCAATAAATAAAAAAATATCAAATACTTATTCATTTGATTCTCACAGCACTCTTATATCCACGTTATAATATCAACACTTTTAATATCCTATTATGTTGATACTTAGATGAGTTAACAAAATTTTACTTTGAAAATCCTTCATAATAACAACAAAAATACTGTATTTTTATTTTTCCATTTTTTTTAAGTAAATCATTCTTTTAAAATTCAAAACTCATTTCTTTTTGCGTAATTTTCATAAAATTATAAGCTTCTTCCTTATTCAGAAAATATTGACTGACAAAATATTCTAAAAATATATTTGATATCATTTTTATTTCAACTTCACTAAAATCTAATATATCTTTTCTCAATTTGAGTACAAACTTTATTCTTTAATAATTTAATGAGAATTTTTGTCAGACATTTTTACTCAAAACCAAATGCTTTGTTTTCAAAATGATCACAAGATTCATTATCAGGAATAGGGTCAAAGCAATGACATTTTTTACTGTCAATACAAGTTAAAATGTTAGAAGTTAAAAAATTTATAAAAAAATGTTTAAAACTTAGAGAATATATACAATGCAATAAAGATTGGACATATAAATAGAAAGAACAAAAACTAAAGAAAGAAGACACTGTTAACACAAATTATTAAGTTCTTAATTGTGCAAATTTTTGGTAGAAGATAATGCTCAACCTTATTAATTGAGTTAGTGTGGTTGATTTGGAATTCTTATAAATACTTTATATTAACCATGGATGAGCACAACTTCTATTTATGGTCATGATGCAGTGGTATGTTAGAAATGGAAATGATCAGTTCACTTTTCATTACACTTTCATCTTGCACAACAAAAGATCAACAAGATTCAAGTTTTAATGTGTTACAAACTATGTGTTATATGCCTATATATATATATATATATATATATATATATATATATATATATATATATATATATATATAATGGGAATAGTTGGAAAAGAAAAAAACTAGTTACTAACTATATAAATGGTGAAGAGGAGAAAAGTTTAAGAAAAAATAAAAAAGAATAGAGGCCATAAAAAATGTACTTAAAAGTTCACCACAGGTAAACTTGAATTATAAGAAAAACTCACTTTTCCCTCTTTCTCCCTCCTCCCCCTCTCTCTCTCTATATGTTTTGTTTTAAAGATTTTGATTCAGGTATTTAAGTGTTATAATCCTCTTTAGGTCATGTATTGATTAATAAAACCAATTTAAATATAATTTTATATGATATTTTTCACACATAAAACGTAGATGGGAAGTAGTCTACTAGGAAATATAATCAGTACTCCAAAACTTTGTAATCTTGAAATTTGGAAACGATTTTATTAGATTTCCTAAATCTATATTAAATGTATAAGATGGGTTGATGTTGATTTATAACTTTTTCGTAAATGGTATTATGTTGATTTTCTAAATCTATATATTAAATGGTATTATGTTCCAGTTACAAGATATTAATGGCACCATTGCTATGAATCCTAAAAAAAGAAAGGTATTTGCATCTTCTAAAAAAAGTAAAGTGTTTTAAAGAAGAGTTGAATAGAAAAAGAACAATAAAAGTTATTAGATGTCATAAATAACATCACATTTTATAGTCTAATTTCATTTTATAATTACAATACATTAACAGTCAAAACATAAATCCCATCCACTTAACCGAGTTTGATGATTAAGTATTGTCATTATTTATTTGAAAAGAGATTTTAGACGGAAGATGTAAAATTAGAATGCATCATGTTGGTGACGTCACCAAAAAATTATCCAAAGAATGAAAGGTTTTTTATGGGAAAATTGAGCTAAAAAAAGGCTAGCAGTTGCGGCGTGCGAGTGCAGTGTGTGCGGTACCTGCCAACTGCGAAACCCCTCGCAAATCTCTTCCGTCTTCCTCTTTTCCTCCTCTCAATCTCTGCACTTTTCTCAATACAGGTTATTCTCAATTCAGACTCCCTTTCCTTTCTTCCTCATCGCATAGCTTTTCATTTCTATTCCAACTTCCTCACCCTTCATCTCTCTCAGATTTCCCTCTTCTTCCGGTTACTTCGTTTCTTAGGGTTTCACGCTTTTCTAATTCCTTTTTATTGGAAACCAGACATGTAGGTTTATCATCTTTGGGATAACTAAATATTTGGCTTAAGGCCAAAATTTCGATCTGCCCCCTCCCCCCTTTTAATTGTGTCCCTGTTGAATATTCTGATCTGCTTGCTTTTTGGCTTTGGATTGAAGTTGTGGTTTTTAATTTGCCGGGCAATAATGAATTAAATGTTGTGCATGATTGAGTTGATGTCACCTTTGCAGAACGATGATTAAACTGTTTAAAGTCAAGGAGAAGCAGAGAGAGCAAGCAGAAAATGCAAGCGGAGGACCACCTGTTAAGAAGCAATCAGCTGGGGAGTTGCGTCTTCACAAAGGTTAACCTCTATGATTTCTGTTTTGTAAATGGCTAAAACTTGTGTGCTGGGCTCAAAGCTTTATGTGCACAAGTCAATTCGATCATGCATGTGCTACCCAAAATTGATGCATCAAAAGAGTTTATGTAGCTTTTAATTACCAGAGTAGGGACTTCTGTGGGCTTTAGACATGCACGAGGAAGGATGTGTTAAAAGGAGTTTGTGGATTCACTTAGTCTGAACTGATGTATTTGGTTGTAAGAATAGAATGTTTGAAATTTTCTGATCTTTGATTTTCATCACAAGGGATAGAAATAATAAACAATATGTAAGTGTTTTTGTTTTGTTTTGTTTGAGTGACTTTGAACTGAAGAAGAAAGGTTGTTACTTTTTTAAGGGAACATATTGAATATCTACCACACAATTTGCATTTTATGATGTCTGAAGCTTGTTTCCGAAGATGAGTTGTTTGTCACTTTGTTCGTGCTTTTGGCTTAGTGATTTAGAAGATTTACATTATTGGTTAATTTACTTTCCTTATGTAAGTGGTTTTATTTTTGTTTTTAGTCATTATGTTGTGTAAAAACTGTAGTTTTTGGTCTAATAGTCTAATTCATGCATTTGACAGGATTGCATAATTTTATTTTGTTTTTTGGCATCACGCAGTGTAATAATTCAAGTTTGTGTGAGAATATCTTTGTGCATTTGTCAGTATTAGATATTGCTTTAATTCTGAAGTAAGAAATGCACAAACTTTGAGGGAAATGGCAATTAGAAGCTTTTAAGAGATCTAACTATAAGGATCCTTTTTTATTTGTTAAGATCCTTTTTTATTTGTTAAAAACTGTGGTACTTGAAAGTACAACTGCAATAGTTTCTCAGATCAATTGTATTTTCGATTTTATGTGAATTGACAGGGGAAAAATCAATGGGTGATTGTTTGTGCTCTTGTTCGTTGTTTATATCACTTCCATCTGTATTCATGGAAGCTGTTTTAGTTTTGAATTTATTATTGATTTTTCTGGGAAGATTATTTCTTTTCTGCATGTGGTAAGCTGGAATTTAATCTGGCTATTTTCTGTTTTAACATACTCTGATTTTTGTGTACTCTCCCACGGTGTTGGTAAAGTTGTAAACTGATATATCTCTTAAAATGAGTATCTGTTCTTAGTACATATATGATATTGTTTTTTGGTTTTAAGTGGTTTGGTTTCATACAAAAAGGACCTTTGGAAGTTCAGGTAGCACGAGTTGATTGTATGGTTTTTATTCCTATGAAAAGGGGGAGAGGGACACCAAGAAAGACATTGGGGGAAATTGTTGATAGAAGTTTCATGGTAAAGATTCTCTGAGATCTGGTCTATAACCAGACTATATGTCATTCATGTAGCTAATGGTGCTAACCTTACCAAGTGGGATAAAGCTTTTGTTGTTATTATTGATCTTGTTTTGAGATTACTTGAGGCTGTGGTTTCTGCCATCTTATTGTTATATGAGCTTTCGGGTTACATTGGTGTGCACTTCTTGCAGACATAAGTGAATTGAATCTGCCAACATCGTGTATCATACGATTTCCCAATGGCAAAGATGACCTGATGAACTTTGAAGTTTCAATCCAACCTGATGATGGCTATTACATGTATGGAACTTCCCAAACTATCTGCCCATCTCTTTTGTATTTAACTTGGAAAATTGGATGTACCTATCTCATTGGATTTACATCCCCGTTCTCCACCCCATAAGTAAAAGGAAAATGAACTGAGAACTTCCTTTTCTCCTCTATTTTTGTTTGTTCGTTACAGGGGTGGCACATTTTTGTTTACTTTCCAAGTGTCTCCCATCTATCCACACGAGGCTCCAAAGGTTAAGTGCAAGACAAAGGTAGGAATTGGGAAACCATGATTATATTTGGTATTATATAGTCATACTTTATTTATGTAGAAACTTACGTGTTAATCTTGCTAGTGACATTTTTCATTTTCCTTGTCTGTTTAAAACTCAGAATTTAATTTGTCATGCCATACACGTAGGTCTACCATCCAAATATAGACTTGGAAGGAAATGTTTGCCTTAACATCCTGCGAGAAGATTGGAAACCTGTTCTCAATATAAACACAGTCATCTACGGATTGTATCATCTCTTCACGGTATGACTCTGGTTTTAGCCAATTTTGGTTACTATCCTTGGAACTTTTACATTATAATCTCTGAATTATCGTGGCAGGAACCAAATTATGAGGATCCCCTGAATCATGAAGCTGCTGCGGTCTTGAGAGAGAACCCGAAGTTGTTTGAGTCTAATGTGAGGAGGGCTATGGCTGGTGGGTATGTGGGACAAACCTATTTCACTCGTTGTATGTAATCTTTGCTCCATAACTTAAATTCCGCAGTTGGAATATTATATCATTGCTTAAAAGGTCCATGGTTTGTAAAATTTACTTGCGAAAATTTCATTTTCTTTCAAAACGGTTGCTGCTATTTGTCCTGGAGGAGCACGATGATAAGCCCAAACAAAACCAAGCATAAGAAAGCCAAGCAATTCGTTACTGTAACTTTTTGTGCTTGCTTTTGTAATGTGACTTTATATTTAAAGTGGACCAAACAAAATGGATTCCGTGGTCAAATTTATATATAATATATATATACTTTCTGCTTGCTCCCATTGCAGTTGCATGACTATTGTTCTTTGATTCTTCGTTTTAGTTACCTTGCTGCGTTTCCATCAAATGCAAACATTGATTAAACGTCATACTGTAGTGGCATCAGTAATTTGAGGAATTTGAATATTTCTAGTTGGTTTGTGGGCTCAGTCTGAGATCACTACCATGTTATTACAAGGGTCACCAATTGTTGGGAAAAAAAGGCATACAAATTTTCTTAAAAAAATATAGGTCAAGAAAATAAGAAGCTGAAATGAACCATGCACATTTTGTGAGTTACAATTAGCTTTTTCAATTGATTTATATAGTAATATTTTCATCTAATATCCCCGAAATATAAGAAATATGAGTAACCACACTGCTCGTTTCAGCATTGTGGTTCTTTATCACGACTCTATTCGAGGTTTGAATGATGGGATCACACGTTGCTCTACTCCCCAAACTATTTTGTTACCACAGCCCTTTTTTTCCCCTTTCTCCATCTGGGATCGATCTCTCACTCTTCCATGTTTTTCTTAGTAGATATAGATGTGCGCTTTGCTCTCCTTCACATATGCAGTCAAAACTTTGAAGATGAAGGAGACCATACTCAGCCATTAGTAGGGATGAACAAAATTAACCTAATTAACTGTATTATATTAAACTACATAAAAATGAAACAGTACTCTTTTATAGTTTCTATATGCTCATTAATTGAATCATATCTTTTATTATTTTTCTTTCTCTTTAATTGCGTTCTATCTTAAACATTATGAAAACTTCATTTTTATTCATTCCCCATAGTCGAAACAGAGAATAAGAGCTTCTCAAGCTTCTCATCCCCGTTGTCGTCATCAAAGGCCCTGTCACCCCCTTTCTCCTTGTCCTCTTTGTCATTGTCTTTCTTGCATCACGTTGGACGTGAGGTGATATTTTTATCTCTTTGGGTTTTCAATTTTTAAATATTAC
The DNA here is from genome assembly GCF_029865625.1 of Vigna umbellata. Lineage (NCBI taxonomy): Eukaryota > Viridiplantae > Streptophyta > Magnoliopsida > Fabales > Fabaceae > Vigna > Vigna umbellata. Next base: position 88,114,937 of record NC_142165.1, on the reverse strand, counting down.
TATTCATTTCCGCTTTTTTTTTTTCTCCAATTTGGTCAATCTTTTGAGAATGTATTGGGTTTTTACTGGGATGAACTGTTATGGATTAGGGAATCAAGAATTATATTAAAAGGGTGACCGACAATTTTTGTTTTCGTCTTACACTTTCATTTAATCTAATCTCAAATGAAAAAAAGTAATGATTATCATCTCAAATGAAAAAAAGTAATGATTATCACCCTAGTGCACGGGTCCTTACTTCCTTGCACATAAATATTTGAAGAAAATGACTTTTCAGCTTATTCAAGTGTAAAAAAGCTTTTCAATTTTCAAGGAAGAAAGCAATATATACTAAAGGATATTCTGAAGTTGGTGACATTTGACCATACCAATGAAAATCAACTTTTAAGGGAAGAAATCAAAATCTACCATAGAAAATATTTCATATCCTCCTTTGACTATATTATGAGACTAGTGATGTGAGTATGAAATATTTTTTTTACGAGGACTTGTATTATGAATGAAGTGGGTATATATTATTTTTTTAGTATTTTAATTGAGATGTAATGTTAGTTGAATAATTTAGTTAAACAATTAAAAATAGTTTTGTTCAAAACTATTGTAATTTGATTCAAAAATAATACAATTCGGAAATAAGTTAAGGTATATAGCAGTTCAGTTCATATAACAATTTAGTGCAATTTAGTACAATACAATTTGATATAACAAAAACTAGTTCAGTTCACTCCGTCTTAACTAATTTTTAGTTTAGTTTTAGGTGAACTATTTTTGGTTCACTATAGTTTTTAACAATGCGGTTTAGTTAATTTTATCCATTTGGGTTCAAACAAAATTTAGAAATGTTTGTAAAAAAGTGGATATAAGTTTAATTCACCGTTACAAGTTATCTTTAAAAAGGAAATTTATATTTATTTATATGTTATGATTTGGTCATATTTCTAATTAATGTAAGATTTTAACACATTTTATATCCAAATCTCAACATCACAATTATGAGATTAAGGAAGAACCTAATAGCTAACAACAATATATGTTTAATAAACTTGACTAATATAAACCTTGATACTATCTAAAAAGAGTGAAATTTAAAGTTACCCAATCCTACAAAATCAACATTAAAATGTATATACATGTGTTTTGGTGGGGAGAGTTGAAAACATTGCAAAGAAAGATAAAAGAAAATTTTGAATGGAAAAAATAATTTATAAGGGTACTTTAAAATTTTAACTTATAATTTTTTTTATTAAGGTAGAATTTAATTTTTTGGAATTTAAAAAAAGAAAGTAGCTAAAAATATGGAGTTTTTTTCCCAAAAGGAGAAAATTTGATTATTTTGTTTTCTTTTCAATCATTCATATTTTGGTTGGTTAAAGTTTTGTTATCATGGTAGAAGACAATTTTCACTTTTATTGACTTTTTAAAATCACATTCGCATGCCTATAATGTGATACATAAATTATTGGATCTAAAAACAGATTTTCTTAAAAATTAGACTTAACAACAACAAAATAAAAAATTTAAACCAAATTGCTAAACTAACGTGGTTAGAGTCTTACCATACAATATACATTGGACAAAAACTAAGAGGAGTGAATTGGTTTAAAATTTTCCTTAAAATTTGTCATTCAATTAAAACATTTTCTCTTGTTTTAATAACTTCAATAAAATAGAGTAAAGAATACAAAATTAGTACACAAATGTTTTATACTAGTTCAAATCAAAAGACCATACATCCAGTCGTTAGTATCTTTAAAAGATGATGGATTAATTCAAACATTAAAAATGAACCAAACTTACAATCATAGAAGAAAAAGTTTAAGGTTTAAAAATACCTTTCTTTGCATACATAAAAGATTGATGGCACATTCCTTGAATAACACAAGGAATGAAACACTTCATTTGAGCTACGCAATAAAAACAATACTCAATAATACTAGAACTTACTTGGTGAAAGTTATCGCTCTACCCACAATAGATTTTTAAAGCCCATTTTCACAAAAACAAAGAGTTTCTTTAGCCGTCACAACCCTAAACCTCTAAATAGAAAAATTATTTTTGAAATAGGTCTCCCAAAAAATATATCGACTGCTTATTTGAAAATTAGGTCAAGAATATGAATAGTCAAGTCACAATTACCACTAATAATCAATTATTGAAAAAGATAATCGATTATCACATAAATTTTTCTGAAAACATTTTTTCGTTATGATAATCAATTAATAACAATGATAATCAATCATTACAAAAATTCTTTTGAAAAACTTGATTTTAATTAGATAATCGATTATCATTAGTCATAATCAATTATCAGAGTTTTTTCGGATAAATAAAATCTTTCATGAGTGATCTTTGTGCATGTTGCTTTATAACTCTCTAAGCTAAGTCCTACAAACACTTTATTCACTAATATATGACTTATTACAAAGGCTCAATCAAAGACATAAATAAAATATAAGTCTTCCAATATCTTTTGTCATCACTTTAAGTTCTTGGACTTGCTTTTATCATCATCAAAATTTACTCTTTGAAAAATGATCTCCATCATCTCCTTCTTTTACCAAAAATCTCTCCTTTTTTTTATGATGATCAAAATTTGTTTTAAAGTCTTTTGTAATTACCTCCAAATAACCAACTACATAAGAGAAGAACATTAAATAGTCTTAAGGTAATCATGCTTTAAACTTTTCTCCTCTTTTTTTATCATAATAAACAAAATGAACTCTTCATGTAGCTCCTCCTAAATCAGATAACTTAATAAAATTCAACTTCTCCTTAATTAGAAAACTCGTACAACAAGAAAAACAAAAGTAGAAAATATTTTATTAAATTAAAATTTCAAATTCATCACATATCATCGTTATATCAACAAAATAATTATTAAATTTCTCTTTTGACTGAGAAACTCTAGTATCTAAATATCTAATTAGATTACACACTTCTTCATGCCTAGAACCTTTAAGAATGTACATTTCTTCCATCCTCCTACACCTATTTTCAATATTTTCTTCCATGGACGAAGAAAACCCAACAAAAAAAGAATAATCAACGACAGGAGTAGCCTTTGGCATGTCTTGATTCGTGATGTCAAAATGGGTTAGAACCCGCAGACCAACCCAATCCACCGTGAGTTCAGGTCGGGTTGGATTTGAAAGAAATGAAATTTTTTATATGGGCCAATTTTCAACCCGGCTCACTCAGAACCCAGCTCACCCGGGTTGAACCCGTGGTGAGTCAGATTGACTCACAAATCCACCTAGTTTAATTTAATTATTTATTATTGTGTTTCAATATTATTACTTAAATTTTTTATAGTATTATAAATGAGAATAAAGAAAAAAATGTTTCTAAGAGAGCAAAATATTATAAATTTATTCATTCAATACTTTAATTTTATAAATGGATAAATGACACAAAAATTATTAATATATGGTACATAATTATAATCATATTTTAAATACATAATTTCATTATTTTGAAAATTTGAAAATATAATATATGTTAAGTTTATTTAAGCTTAAAAATAAGATAATTTTGAAAAAAAAATGTTCAAAATAAGTTATTTTTTATAAGTATAGATATTACTTATATTTGAAAATAATTGTAAAAACACATTTTAATTATTTCTTGTTTTGAAAATTTTTATAAATTTATTTTGAAAAATTATTTGAAAAATATTATATATAAATAAAATTTTAACTTATATTTATTTTTAACATCTAAAATATAATAAGCACATTTCAATTTCAATTTAAAAGGAAATGTTTTTTCTAAAAACAAACAGTCATAAAAAATCAAATAATTATTATTATTATAAAATAATATTAATATAACCTAAACATTTTCGTACATTAAAATTGAATAAAAATACACACAATTTTATTAAATTAAAAAAAATAAAAAAAATATGCTAAAAATTATAAAAAAAAAATAATATTAATATAACCTAAACATTTTCGTACATTAAAATTGAATAAAAATACACACAATTTTATTAAATTAAAAAAAATAAAAAAAATATGCTAAAAATTATAAAAAAAATGAGAGAATTGAGTAAATATTTTTTTATAAAAATCATATGTATATATAAACTTTTAGACATAGATAAAAATATATCTAAAACATAAATAAAATAAATAAGAGATGAAATTACTAACTAAATATTTATCATTTAATTAATTATATATATATATATATATATATATATATATATATATATATATATATATATATATATATATATAATTAGATGAGTTAATTCAAGTTACTATTAAATATATTTTTGATATTGGAAATGGTTAGGAAAAACTGAGAATATTACCAAGAAACATGAGAACAGAGTAAGTTTTCTCATTATGTAAAATAAACTTTTTAAAAATAAGTACAATAATTTTCTTAGAGTTGTTTTCATGTTTTTAAAGAATGATACACGGTGATATTGTTTTCCTTTTGTTTTTATCACAAAATATACTATATGAAACATTTTAATTTTTTAAATTAGGATTAAAATAAATATTATGATTAGATATAAAAAGAAAAAAATAATATAATAAAATCACATGTATTATCTAGATATTTAAAATTGTAGAGTTCCTATATAGTTATTTATTTTATTTTTTATAGGTTGAAAACACTTTTTTTGCTAATTATTTATTTGTAATAATTGATTCAATGATTTTTTATTTATTTATTTATTGTTTTGTGTGATTTTTATATTTTTAACTTTTTTTTGTTAAATTAATATTAATGATGTTAATATATTTATATTTGATAATTCTAAAAAAGAAAGCCCATTGGTTGGTCATAAGTCCTAACCCGGGTTTTGGGATATTTGACTCCATGGACTTTTCTGATAAAAATATTTCGGGAGTTGCTCCCTCCACCACCACACATCACTCCCTCCACCTCCCCATTCCTTTTTTGCCCTCATTAATATTTAATTTATGTTTTTACCTTTTTACCCAACAACCATTCACTTTCATTAATGTCCCTGTATCAATGCACCTCCACAACATTCCACTGATTTCGTTGAATGAAATTCCTTTGGATCTTTTTTTCCCTCTAATTTTTGTTTGCTAAAAATGTGGTGGTGTAGCATGGGATATTGTGGTGTGTTTGGTTGGAGATAACATTCATTGTGCAAGAAGGTTCTCTAGTGATTAGAGGAAGTTAAAAATTTTTTTGGAAGAGGTGCAGGAGCTGTTGGGTGGTGGAGGGAGCAACTCTCAAAGATTTCTTGGCTATGTGGGCTTTTTTGGATTAGAGCCAAATCTCATTATATGGGTTTGTTTGACAGGTCTAATCTTACTATAATTAAAAATTAGATAAACTCAATATTTTTGTGAATCCAAAATTTATTTTTATTAGTTTGTTTTGTAAGATTAAGTTAGACTTAAAATTTACTTTTTAACTCTCAACAATTCTAAAATGATAAAAATTAGAGATTAAATACCGACCAAATTTACAATAGCTAATTACAACGGAAATTGTACGATTTTTTTTATAATGGATCACATGTATCTACAATCATATTCATGGACTATAACTTATTGGAATTATAAAAATGTGCTTAATAAAAAGAACCTATAGATTTTCTATGTTAAATATGATGCAATATAATGGGTTCCGAAGACTTTTGATAATTATAAACAATTTACTCTGCACAATCATTCGTTAATTGCAATGCAAGTGACCTTAGAAAATAATGTCAATTTATTTTGATGGGAATGACTTAATCATTTTGAGCGTTTGACTTTAAATCTCCATAAGTTGGTGATTGAATCTAATTCTGAACTTGAAGAAATAGTTATTCGAAAAGTTAAAAGAGAGTTTTTTTCTTGCAATAGAAATATTAACCTTTTCCGGTAAATATACTTGTCTAATTTACCACTACTGTGTACAACCCTAATTAGTACACTTCTCTTATATAGCTTATTAGCATTTGACTTCGTCACATATTCCCTAATTGAGAAAGATATAACAATTAAAATACTATATTGAATGATAAGATGAGGTTCGTTTAGTTAGATAATATATAAATTGCTTTGCAGTTTTATTAATTCAAACGGTTGAATATAAAATGAATATTGTTTGGTATAATATGAGTAAAGAATTTTTACCTGAGATTCTTTATATAAAAAATCTTCCTTATAGTAATTTCAGGTAAGTGCTGGGAGAGTGAAGTAATGTGGGAAGGATTTAATCTTAAGAAAAATATTGTTGGTTAGAATAAGTATAAGTTTAAATTTTATATTGGATGAAAATGAAAAGTTTGAACATTTTATAAGATAAAAAAATTATAAATACACTGTTTTAATGTTTTGAGTTAAAGGTGATATGAATTGAATTTAAGTCTCACTGATTTTGATATTATGTTTCTTTAATAAATGTTTTTCAAAAGACCTATCACACATTTTATGTATATATGGTATCGAGAGATAAACATTACAATTTTTTTAATTCGTTTGCTTGATTGATTAGTTTACTCAAAGTTTTAAGATTACACTAAAAACAACTAAAATAAAAAAGCATATGACAGAAGGAATCTCATTTCTGCCACGCGCATCTTCTTTGGTATACCCTTTCCATTCTAAGAAATTTAAAATAAACACGAAAGAACCTCCGTTGTCTTATTCTCCTTCTTCACCCTGCTTCTATTGTCTTTCTCTTCATCCTTAATTTGTCAACACATTGTGCCACTAATTATATCTTTACTTTAATACATTCAACTCTGCTAAACTATAAGAGGTATGCATATCTTGGCTCCCCAACTATCACCTTATCTTATTTCCCTTAAATTAACCATGTCTATGTGTACTATACCTAATAATAATAATCCTAGCTTTCCCTCTTAAATTGAAAAATTGCCAAAGCATTTACTTTCAACTTGAAAATGACATGTGTGATGTATCACTAGTCAACTATTACTTATGATATACTTCTTTTATCTCTTTCCAAACAAACTTAATGAAATCACTAGTGTAAAAAGGTTTTTAAAATTATTTAATATGTTTCGTTCTTTTTTTTTTTTAAAAAAAAGTCTTTCCATCATTTTTGAAATTTTTATATAACTATAAATTTTAGTTTTAAAATAATTGAAGTTTATATTAGTACATGCTTCGATTTTTTTAAAGAATCGAAATCTATTCGTCTACTGGGTTAAAATTACAATTTTACTAAAGTTTTTTCATTTGCATCGCTACCCAGTTCTCTGCTACAAGAGCCATTTTATTCCATTCTTAGTCACCAAATACAAACTACACTGTTTCTTTTGTTGTTACTTATCCACTCTTCTTTCCCTTCCTCGTGGCCAATGCGAAGTATGTCGTTGTCACTACATACATCTATTTTCTTTCCATTTCGAAATCAAGTTAGAAGTTTGTTATTTCATCTTAATTTCTTTTGTTTCATAATTTTTTTTTCTAATGCAAATATTATTTTAATCTCTTTTATTTAATGTGAAGGAGAAAAATGTAATGGTGACTCTGTTTGTTGATCGAGAATATGATGGTTCTATAATAAAAAAATAGGTTTAATTGCTTGCATTGTCCACAGTTTGGCTGCAACGTGTCAAGTTAGTCCATCTTTTTAAAAAAGTTTCAATTACGTCCAAACTTGGTTCAAAAGTGTCAATTTTGTCCAAACGTATGTAAAATTTGCTTCAATCAAGTCCCTTCCGTTAAATCCCATAAACGGACGTTAATTTTTTTTTCTCTCTCCTCTGCTTCTCTGCTCTACTGCTCTGCTGCTATGCTCTGCTGCTCCTTTAGTAAAATGTTTTTCACTTATATTTAATATTTACATAAATTAAATCATGATCATGATGTAACTAAATGATTTTATCTAAATTATTATTCCACTTTTTTTTTTACCAATATGCTACATATGATTTATTAATAGAGAATTGTGCCTGTTAATTGAAAGAAAAAATTAAAGTTATACAGTATCTATTAATTAAAATATGTGTGTATTTTAAAGTAAAATAATTTTATTAATCTCAAATATAAATATCTATCTTATATTTTATTATCTTAAAACTATTTTAGTAAATAAATTAATTAATAAATTATTTTAAATATATATGATTTATCCTATTATCTTATATATATTTTTAATATACTTTTAATGACGATAAATTATATATATATATAATTAACACAAAACGTATAATTCTTTTTTAAAGAAAATGAAAATATGTAGAAACAGTTCAACCAATATTATACCAAAATAAATAATTTTGTAAATACCTTTTTAGTTAAAGAACAGAAAAATGAATTATTTGATTTTTAGATAATATTTTACTACGAATTATAATATTTTAATTATATTTATTGTTATTATTTTAATATAATATTTTACTACGAAAAGCAATTATCGAATGAAGCAGAAAATGGGTGTGAAAAGAATACTTTTTGTTTAGATTTAGTTTTCATGTTTTTGTAAGATAAACTAAAACCAAGTATAAATATATGAGAAATGAGAGTTTCATCCACAATCATTACTCTGTGCAGAAGTTCTGTATAACTTAGTCCACGTATACTGTTTTTTTCATTTAATATATATGCATAATATTTTCAAATTTTCTAATAATTGCTTAATGTATTATTTTATATTTTATATTATCATTATATTATTTTATAATGTCCAGAGGAGCAGAGCAGAGAAGCAGAGGAGCAGAGGAGAGAGAACTAAAAAATTAACGTTCGTTTTGGTGAATTTAACGGAAGGGACTTGATTGAAGCAAATTTTACATACGTTTGGACGAAATCGACACTTTTAAACCAAGTTTGTACGTAATTGAAATTTTTTTAAAAAGATGGACTACTTTGACACGTTGCAGCCAAACTAGGGACAATGCAAGCAATTAAACCTAAAAAAATACATAGAAATGTGAAAAAAATAATTTTTTTTTAAAAATATAAAAATAGACTTCGGTTAATAAAAAAATCCAAACATAAAATAAATAATAGACTTTAAATAAACCGAAACTTAAAATTATATAGGTTAAAAAATCGATTTTTTTTTAAAAATAACAAACAGCTAGTGAATATACATACCATTAGAAATGAAAAAAAAAAAGGGAAAACAATTGCTTTTGGCTTGATAATGATATGTACATTGTGTGTCAGGAAAATGTATACTGAAATCTATCCTAATCAGTGTTCCTTTTGACAGCTTTGACATATTCTCCTCTCAGTTTCTGGTTTTCTTCATGTGGTGCATTGAACCCGGTCAGTGTAGAACAGAAAAAAGAAACTTTCAGCATAACAGGAAAATTTTCGTACGTATTGTATAACCCCTCTTTAAAAAACTGCAAGTTCGTTTATACACGAATCCAGATTTTGCTTTCCATTTCAACTTCGTTCATTCATGTTAGAATATCTCAGATTTCAAGAAATTGTCCAAGAGAAGAAGGCTTATAGACACCACGTAGAGTGCTGATACCCATTATCGATAACCAAGTAAGTAGATATGTCTGCCTAAAACTTTCAAACCAGGGATTAAGAAATAAATTAATATCTTTAATTTCTAAACATCAATTAAAAACATTTGTTCTTACCGGAGAAGACTCTAAATTAGTTACCTCAAATCTTATAAAAGATAATTGTACCGCGGCCACACAGACGCACCAACATCAAGTCAGACAGACGAATGTCTTCAAAAAATAGGAACACGCTAAAGCTATTGAACACAGCTGAATCAACGAGTACGACCGGACGACGTGCAATACCGATCAAACAATCAAATTTCCATACAAAGATTAAGGTAATATGTGATTACAGGTATTGGACGGAGATTGAGCCATTAAGATCTCATTAATCTTAAGTCCATGTCGAAAAATATAAATACAGGTGAAAGGTAAGAGGTAGATATTCGCATTTATTGCACATTTATTATCCTTACATATTGAAATTTCGTATGAACAGTTAACTGACTTAAGCATCAGAGAATCTTTGACAGGTACACCTTCAGTGGAGCGGAAGAGACTAGAAAAACAGTTACCGAACCACGTTCCAAGAAAAATTGTGTAAATGTTAGCAACTCGACCCTGCACCCCGAAATAATAATTAATAATCATACCGTATGTTTGAATTGTTCATTAAAAAACAAAATATAAAATATCTTTAATAACATATTTAGATTTAAAATTCTCTGACAAACCCAAATAAGATCCCATAAATACAACATATTAGTTCATCATTACAATCTAAACCCAAAAGGAAAAGTATAAATACAAGATTAACCTGTAACACATGTATTAGTTCTTCTATATACATTTAGTTTACTTGTAACTTTTACCTTTTAATTACTTACTTAGTCTTGAACATAATATTTTAAACCTCATGCTAACTTACTCTCATCACAATACTTAAGAAAGCACGAATACCTAAAACTTTTAAATAAAAAATTAAGAAAAAGAAAATGTCATTAACATGTAAACATAAGTTAGAACATTATTAATCATCATCGCACTTCAAGTCTAAAAGAAAATGTACAATGCAATAAGGTTAACACATAACACGAGTATTAATTCATTAATACAAATTTAATAATTGCAATTACAATCCTCACTACGACTATCTTTCCATACAATCCTAAACAATAAGACGACAAAATGTTGAGAAAGTACAATGAATTAGAATACAATAATGTCTTCTAATTATATATACGTTATATTTGTTAACTGTGTTGGAAATAGAAAAGTAATTTCTTTCTATGAAAGATCTAATAATAAGTAGTTAATAAAAATATCATTATTCAATGTGTAATTTTTTTTAATAAAAGTTGCAGTTTTTGTATAATTTGGTTTACAAAAACTATAATGTAATATGATTAATTAAAAATCCAATGTGGAATAATTTATAATTAGTTAATTGTCTAAAGATTTACACTAACCATCAGAATTAAACTGAGACTTAAGAGTTTGGATTAAACGTTTACCAAAGAAAGTTGGGACATAGGTTCAAGCATTATTGGATATTACAAAAAGCAAATACGATAATTGTAAAACATTGTTCTTTGTGCATCATATTTGTGTGCTTTATTTTGGATGATATAAAAATTGCAGTATCCTTAAAAAAAAACTCTTTATTTATGATGTATTTTTATTTTAGTAAGTAATTTTTATTTGTCCGCCAGGTATGGTGGTTGGAAGAAGTTACAGGGTTGAAAAGGCTTCACAAATTTGAACACGCAATAGGGTGTGAATCAATTAGAAGCTTACGCGTGCGAATTTTGGATAAAATACGTGGTCACTGCAAGTCCACAGGAGACAAAGATAATGACAAACATTTTGTCTTTAGATTACATCTACATGAATACCACACTCTCCACACTCTCAATTCCCTGTCCTAATTTTTTTTCTCTTTAATAAAACACTATTTTTATTTGTTCGTTAAAATTTTTTTGTAACGTTTTTATTATTGGGTTAAATTTGTTTAAAATGTTAAATTTATTACTTCACAATTCTTTTCTTACTTCCTAGTTTTTATTATATTTTAATCAATAAACTCCCCCATTTGAAAATTTACTATTAAGTATCGTAGAAGACTTTTTAACTATGTCTTAAGGATACTAGTTAATCTTTTAAAATAGACAGTGAGTCTTTTATGAAAAAAAAAATCAAATTTAAGACTATAAGATTGTATATGATTTTATTAATAAAAAAATAGTTTTTACAAAACTTATTAATTTTTCAGAAAAAAAAAAGTTGCTTTGACCTTAATATTTTGAGGTCCGTTAATTGCTAATGTGCTAATCAAATAAGTTAAGCAAGTAACGTATGCTAGTCTCTTTAGGATAATGCCAAAGTATATATATCAAAATTCTTATTTAGATCCTTAAAATAAATATTATGATCTATTTTTAAATAAATTTTAAGGATGAAAATATTTATTTCATGTTTTAGAGATGTTACAATCCTAAGTTTATCGAGTAACATTGTTAAACAATGTAAAATTACTTGGTAAGATAGGAACAAGAAAGATTAAATTTTTTTAGAAAAACAAGAAAATAAACGTGATGAATAGAGGTAGTACTAACAAGCCTCCAAACCACAAAGTGGGGAACTTGAAATATATGAGTTAGTTTGGATGGTAGCATTATTAGAAGAAATTATATAAGAACTTAATTAGAACATCAAAGAATGGAAGATGAAAAAAGGTTATGAATATTGAAAAAGAAGAGAATATGATAACTTTCCACATTCCTCGCAAGTTCAGTTCAATTCCACTATCTAGGTATAGCTTTAAGCTAGTAAGTAGTTCACCCACATCACAACATGTTGTTAGGATAGTGATGGAGAAAACTTACACAAGGAAGGACAGACAAAGAAAACATGCTTTCATTTCTTGTCTAGCATTCAGAATTTCAAATATTCTATATAAAAGGTTGACTACATTGTGGCCACACCTTATTCAATTTTTTTTTTCTTTTTATAACTATTCATGAAAAAAATACTAAAGTATTTATATTTTTCTTAAGACACTAAAGTGAGTCAGAGAAAATTTGAAGATTTGTTGCCCATTGGTGTCTTTGGACCATGAAGGAGTTGTGGTGATAAATTTTAGGTTTAAATACCCTCTTTTCTTATATAGTTTCTTCTAAAAAATATATTATAAATATAGTCTTTTTAGTTTTAAAACTAAATCATTTTGATCTATTACTAATTAATTTGTTATCAAATTGCTAGCTTATTAAAATGTCAGGTGTCCCCAAATAACATCATATTACATAATATATCAATAATAAAGTTTAACAAATCACTTGTTATCTTAACAAATGATTATATAAAATATTATTATTATTATTATTATATATATATATATAAATAATAATGAACAAAAAAATAATTTTAAAATTGAGAAGATTAAATGTTAAGAAAAAGTAAAATAGAACTTTTGGAGAAAGTATGACTTGAACTATATTTAACTATAATAGTATCATAGGTTAGATTTGAAGAAAGTATTGAGTTAAAATAAATTAGTTGTAATTGTGACCTAATTATATTGCTTTGACTTAATCATATTAATTTAAGAATCTCAATTTGTTTTTTTTTAAAATGGTCTCAATTGGATCCTAAATTTTGTAAATGAATAATAATTAAGCTGTTTTGTTAAGTGGTAAGAAACAACATTAAGACGTGGAGCTATAATTTTTTTTTTAGGAGTGTCATTCTTGATTAATTTTAGTGGTTGATGTGTTTTATGATGATAATTTAAACCTGGAGTGAATTATGATATGCAATTCCCCACCTAAATCAGGGTTCTGATGCATAGGGAATTCTTGTGTCGCGAGGACGTGGAGAAGGTTTTCTAGTGGCTCCTGGTTCTATCACGATGGCGCATTGCATACTGGATTTTGTGGTTTTTTCCTTTCTGCATGTTGAAGAAGCTAATGAAGGCAGTGTGCGAGGTTTCCTAGAGAAGATGAGGTTCAGGTGAAGCTCACAAGAACACGATTTCTTGTTGGTTTCGATTTACAGATGATTCGCTATTGCGGCATGATGAAGAGGACATGGTGGCACGATTAAGCTCCCTATGAAGGACGATTGCGCGAGGATTTCAGACTATGGTTTCATTTTCTCTGCAGTTGGAGCATGATTTGGGTTTGTTGGTGATTAACAACGAGGTTGATGGTTTTGAGGTGAGGAGCTTGCGGATTCGAGATTTTAGGGTTTCAATTTGCGTTTTTTTTTTGGTTTTTCTAGTTTTGGGTTATCTATGATTGCAGGTGCGTGATGGAACTAGATGCTCCATAGCCGCTATGGTTGTGCGATTTGGGTGGCGCCATTCTCGCGATTTGGTTTTTGCAGGTTCTCAAAGAAGATGATTCACGATGAAAGAGGAACGAAGACACGAGACCATAGTGGTGCTTCTCTGGTTCACGTCTTGGTGTTGATTCGGGGCTTTTCATAATCTGAGTTCTCAGGTTTTCGGTCTTCATGGAGGTGCGATCATGGTGTAGTGGTGGAACTCGCGAGTTCTGTTATTAGGGTTTCGTCACGATGGCTGAACAACAACCTGTTGTGTGTGATGAAGTTGATGGATGTGTGACGCGTGAAAGATGTTGCTCGCGGTGGTGATTGGAACAAACATGGTGGAGTCGTGGTGGTCCAATAGAGATGACGACATCGCGAGATCTGCAATGATGCAAGGAAAAAGATGAGTGCTTGTAGTGTTATTAATTGTACATCATAATTTAAATTTTATTTTTGTAATAAAATAATTCAGATCTGTATGTCTAATATTCACTAGATTAACAAGTTTTGATATTGATTTTTACCACTTAATGAGAATATCTTAATTGTTAATAATTTACAAATTTAAAAATCAATTAAAACCGAATTGAGATTTCTTAACAGTTTAAACCATATTTTTATCATAAATAATTTATATAAATTTGATTTGATGGAGTTGGGTACTAATGTTAGATTTGATTCTAGTTCATTGAATTCAATCCGGAAAGAAAACGTCTTTAAACGTGTAAAAAGCTCAGAGAAAGTATCACTGTAGTGTAGATATTATAAAAGCGTCGTTAAAAATTCAAGTGAAATCAGCATAAGAACCTTTTGGAATAAATTTTGAAGTTAAGTAATTAATATTGAATTTAAGAATGTTTATAAAATTTTTAGAAATCCAAAAATGATAAGAATAGTAAAGAATTTGTGTAATCCGTGTCTATTGAGTTTTTTCTTTTACTTATATAATCATGATTTCTTCTATTTCTTTCTAGGTCATCAATCTTTTTTGAGATATATTACTTTTATTTGTTAATCCGATGGAAATCATATTGCATATTTTGATAGTTTATTATCTTTATAATAACAAAATCATTTTCTTGTATCTTTGGTTACAAATATTGGAAAGATAAGCGCGCAAGGTCAATTATTGTAATATTGATGAAGTTTTAATTAATACGTGAAACTTTATGCATATTATCACTAAATCCTGTATAATATACTACCATATTATAACTTTTAATTTAATTTCTTTTCAACTCGAGTTGTAATCTGACGTCTCTTCCCAGCTGAAGGAATACGTAATAGTTGCCCACGTCAAAAATAATAATGTTTCACCAAAAGATCAGGTTCAAGACAGTAGAAAAGTGTATATATAAACTTTCCTTGAAAATTCAGAAAATTTCAAGTTACCCGATATAAAAGAAAATGGAAAAGAGAAAGCTATCTTTCCGGATAAAAATAAAAACTGAATAAATTAAGTAAACAATTATATCGCTTAAAAGAACACGAAATTAAGAACGATCATAGGTTAACAATTTTTTTAACAACATTTTCATAATGTCACTATTTTATTAGTATGTATATTTAGACAGACCAATAACAAACTATTACATAAATAATTATAAAAAAATTGTTAAAAAAATGTTTGCATTAAAAATATGATGTTATTGTTATTATTATATCTTTAAAATAATAATATTTTGACAACATCTTTTTTATAACATTTTAATATCATTTATGTGATTGATCCAAAATTATAAATATCAACGTAAATCAATCACCGAATAACACTTAAATAATAATATAAAAAATATTATAAAAAAATATTATCTTATCTAAACAATAGAAAAGACAACCTTAGCTTTATCACGTGTTTGGCACTTGTCTGGTAGTACTGTAGCACATGTTGTCGATGCTGCCCTTCCTGCAATAAAGATCCTTTTGGGAAATACAAAAGAACAAAGTTCTCTATTCTCTTTTGCTTTCTTTCCAAATGCCTTGGGAAAATATATATGTGTTGGATCTATCCTTTTTTAGTTGGTTTAATTAATTTTCTTTATTATTTTTAGAAATGGTAAGTCGATCTTTTATTATTTTAGTTTTAATTTGGTTTTATTTATGAAAAATTATACAGTTAATTTTTTTCATTATAAATAATTTTAATAAAAGTTTTACGTATTAATTGGTATTTTTTTTAATTTGTAAATTTTATTTTAATGTTTTAATGTTTTTTAAAGTGATGTTACGTAGTACTGTCACTGTGTCTAAGACTTGATTTAGTTCTTATATTTATTTTTTTAATTAATTTATTTTCATATTTTTTTGTTAAAATGAAATAATGTTTGATTTTAGAATCTTAATTTAGTATTTATATTTATTTTTTAAAATTATTTAATAAAATGGAGAATGTTGTTTCTTTTTAAATTAAAACAAATTTATATTCTTTTTCAAATGTTAAGTTGATATTTTTATTAAATTTATATTTATATTAAATATTTATAGAATTATATTTAAACTAATCTAACATTTTTATAAATATTTTTATTAATTAAAAAAAATTATTTATCTATATTTATTTAATTAATAATTATATATGTAAATTCTTATATGTAATTTTTATCTATATAAATAAATTTGATAATTTTAACCTACTTAATCTATTTTAGCCAAAATTGGAATAAAACCTTAATAAAAACTTGTTTAAAAGTAATTTATTAAATAAAATCCATTAATATAATTAAAGATAGTTTAAAAGTATTTTTTTGAGATATTTAATAAAAATGTCAATTTTAACAAAAATAACTTCATAAAATTTATAAAACAAAAAATAAATTTGATTCAATTTAAAAAGAGAACATTATTTCATTTATAAAAATAGGACTAAATAGAATAAAAAAAAATATAAATATAATGATTAAATTGAGACCCGATCACATTATACTCTCCCATCACACTAATAAATATCACGTGACAAAAAAAGGTAAAAAAAAATTAAAAATCATAAATTAAAACGTAATTTTTCTTTAAAACAATTTTTATAACATTAGCACAAATAACCTAATTTATAAATCAAAACTAAATTGAAACTAAAAGAATTTGTAGACGAAAACTAAAATAAAAAAGTAATTAAACCTTTTTATTTTCTTCAATCTCTCAAAATTTTCTTATATTTTTTGGTATAATTAATATACATAATATACATTTGAAAACACATATTTTTCATATCGCAGCAATATTACTGCAAAGTCGTTTTTTTAAATCTTTTTCCAATTTTCTTTGTTGTTTAAAGAAATTATATGCATAAAAAATCTCAAATATAAAAAACCCAAGACTAATTTCACATCATTCTTTATGAAGGAAATATGCTATGTGTGGGCTGATGGTTTTGATGCATCATATATGATAATCTTTTTCTTTATGAATTGCTTATTTGAGAAAGGTTTTATAACTGTTACCACTTATATGCAAACATGTCCAACACTATCAATTAGTTTATCTTGCAATATTAATCCATTTTGTATTCATTATGGTTACCCCTTCTGCAAATTATTGAATAAGACGGAAAAAAGTTGCGTGAGATTCATAATTATTTATTGGACACACAAACATACATAAATGGGATGAAAGTGTAAAAAATAAAATAAAATTAATAGTACGAAGAATATTTATTGTTAATTTTTTTTCATATTTTGTAGCGAATATTTATAAAAAAAAAATACAATGAATAATCATTTTAACAATAATTTAATATGTAAGTAAATAATAATAATAATAATATTATTATGTATAATATAATTAATCATATCAAATTTATAATTAATTGTTTTTAAATACTTTTTATTCTTTATAGTCATTAATTAAAGAGATGGTTTTTCTAATAATTATAATGTAAATATTTTATTTATATATACTTTTATGTTATAAGAAAATAAATAATAAAAATAATAAATAAAAAAGAAATAATCAAATATTTTTCTTAATATATGTTTATATATTATAAAAAAGAAAAAATATGTTTCTGGTCCAAGTACTACGTAAAATTGAAAATGGTTCTTAGTTGAAATTTTGACACAGTTTGGTATGTGTAATTTCAAGTATTGATTTTGATCCTTATTTTTTAATGTCGTTAAAGTTTATCATATATAACATCCCAAAAATATAGTTTAAACTATATAAAGGAGTTAACATACAATAATATGATATGACAGTTTAGAGATCTACAAAAATGAGTTCTAGATAATCTAAAATACTGAAATATTTAATACTTTACATTAAAACATAAAGTCTAATGCAAAATAAGATAACATACCGAACGGTTTAAAACTATAAGCCTAAACCGAACGGCTCTACAGAATAATACTAATCCTCCTTACTGAACGATCCTACGCTTCAGCTTCAAGATTCTCTCCTTCCAGAGCTTCTTCTAATGAACTTACGTCCCCTTCTGCTTACATCCACAAGATGATCATTGCAAAAGGAAGTATGACCGAATGGACAAATAAAGACAAGACAGGAGAGTAGGGTAAGCTTCAGTAATTTAATTAATCATATTAATATAAACTAATTCATTCACAACCAAAACATACCATCATCATACATATACATCCAAGCAAATACCGAACACATAAAATACAATAACCGACCACTTTTACTCTGACTGTCCGGACTGTATGAATTATGTAGCTACGACGTTTTAGCACCCGGATGGTGTAGTAGATGGGATGCCCTCAACAGTTGCCACCCAAGGTTAGTCCGTTATACTTCGCCCAAGTTCACCTTATGGACTAGGACCTCCTGCCATTCTCATGCATGAGTTACTCTTCTCTACTTGAGAATGAGTAATCACAGAATATCAGGATAAACGTCAGCTAAGTATAACCAATTACGAGATATTCTTCCCTGGAATACTCCTTCATATCCATACTATTCAATTCATGCCACACTTTAAATACCATCATACTTAGCCATCAATGCAATAAAACCGAACAATAAAATATGATCCCATCCTTGAACAAAACCTAAAGAGATAGTGTCATTCCTAAGAACAAGACCGAACGTTATACTCAGGCTAAACACTTTAGTTGAACCGAATACTTATTGTGAGACTGCACGTTTTCTCGCTACTCAAAAGTTATGACCGAACGGTCTTTACTAGACAGAACCCAAAGAATTGACTGAATACTATAGAATACTTTATAATTAAGCATGACCGAACACTAAAATCTTTTAACTAAAACCTAAGAGCTTAGACCGAACTCTACGAGCTTAGGCCGAACACTATTGAAGTATGTCGAACACTCTTAGTTTCAAATACAAGCACATAATTGGGTAATGTGACGAGACCGAGTGTTAGTACAAGACTGAGCACTACTGAGACCGAGCGCTAGTATAAGACTGAGCACTACTGAACTTATACAAAATGAATAAAATAGATTCTACCGTACAACTAAGAAACACTTATTTACAACTGAGGATAAATATAGTATCTAACACTTAAGTTATGTTGGGTACCTTAACTAGGTTGATTACTAAGTAGAAATTGGAAACTATCCTTAGACCGAACGCTTATTTACAAGTATACTAATAGAAAATCGATTGGTCATTAACTGAAACTCTCTACAGAAGAAGAATCCAGTCCAGACCGAATGCCCAATGGAAAACCGAACGGTCACGAATGACTCTCGGCGATAATTACAGAATTACACAAAATGTTGCAGATTCAAGATCAAACCTTATTCCTACCCAGTTCACATCATTTATAAAGCATCAAAAAAATACAACAACTCAATATTCAATATCAACCAAATAACCAAACATAACATCATTCAAACATGCAACCATTCAAAATCAGAGAATCATAATTAAATTACAAGTTTCCCTTACCTCGAACCCAAAAGACTTCTATGCTTCTACAATATTGCCTATACCACCAGTAACCTTTATAGCCTCCTACAACTTCTGATCGGTGAAGATGAACCAATCGTAAAACCAAAGATAGAAGATAGATTCAGAGGGGGAGTTTGATGAATACATGTAAGATAAATAGTGCTTGCATGTAACAGAAAATACATAAATCCTAAAAGAACGAAGGGGTTTAACTTACCAACTCCAAACAACAACTTGATCGGTTTAAAAGAGAGAGCTTGACACCAAGAATATTTAGATGTTGCCTGGATGATGATCGGAGAAAAGAAAAGGTAAGAATTTGTAGAGAGAAGAAGAAGATTATAGAGAGAAAGAGGAGAAAATGAAGAACTCAGAAGTGTTTTGGAGGAGAAGGTGCATGTAGAAAAAGTGGCACGAAAATCTGAAAATTTGATTTATATACCACCGTCAAAAACTGATCGGTCATTCTGCTACCCACACCTGTCTTCCACTTTCTGAATTTTAAAACCCTTGCACCTACACCTGGCTTCCACTAACACAGAAATTTAAGGGTACTGACAGCATACGTGACAAATAATGTTTCAATTCAACATTAGATATGTGGACACGTATCTAACACATGTTCTTTCCTTTCTTTTCTTTTTTTTTTTAAAAAAACCTTTACACAAAACAAGGCATATAGTGTTAGGAGATTTGACACAAAACGACATTATGAAATTGAAGGGAAATGATGAACATTGTGAATCAATTTTATTGATGAACACCATCTTTGGAATCCTTTGACAAAGAGTTTTAAGGAATGTGTGGTGAAATCCAAGGATTCTATTGAAATGCGATTTGTTTGTTAAATGAAAAGATTGAGGTCTAGGGTGGACATCACGAATATAGGTGGAAAGGAATTTTGGAGATTAGGGATTTATGTTGTTGTACCTTCCGAAATATAAAAAAGAGTTGTGGATCCAAGTGTTCGACGTCTTCATCCTCATCTTCGCAATTGGGATGTTCACAATTAGGGCCAAAAATTTATGGAAATGGGAAAAGACTATTTTTTTTGAAAGCCTTTAAATTGTCATCCTACAATAGACTAAGAAACCATCTCAACTCTTTGTAAATTCATTTTCCATCACAACAAACACAAGAGGAAAATATTGGTTATTTGGTGTCTTGTAACCACCACTAACAATTGGCCTCCATAACTGTTTTTGATGTGACATCCATCAACACATATGAAAAGTCTACAACCATTTTTAGACCTTGCTTTCACCATCGAGACATATATAAGACGCCTCAAAACTTGGCTATATTGTGGGTTGTGGTTGATTAACTTTAATCTTGCATGTTGTTCCAGCACACTCTTCTCTACTCTGCTAGATAGTCTTAATGCAATGTATATTGTCTCTCCTATCCCCTTTAGAATGTTGATGGCCATTTGTTTTACTTTCAACACCCTCTTTTTTGTGATTCCAACCCTATATGACTTATTTATGTCATCAATTATCTTATTTGCAGTCATGTTTCCAACATTTCTAAAGTTTTCCACTACAACTTTTGAGACCCAATCCTTGTTTACATTTTGATTCCTAAAAACCCTACCACAATTATGTGTATCAACTAAGGTTTTCATGCCAAAATTTACGACTTCCTTCAACTTTACTACATAAAATAAAAAATCCACAGTTCCTCTTACAAACAACCCTGACTCTAATGTCATCATTCTTAATTAACATAATCTCTATGTCATTTATTATTGAATACTCCTTAAGAGTTTTTTTAAACTCCTTCAACGAACAAAACTCCATCCCCAATTTGAATTTGAAGTTTATTCTCATATCTTCATATTTAAACATTGGATACATGTTCACACCCTCCCCTTCATAGTCCACATCACTGTCTAATTCATCAGCATTGTATATGACATCGATTTCATGATTGTCACCATTTTGTTGTGTGTTAAAAGATCAACATATGCACTGGCTGAAGCCTTCATTTTTCTCCCTCTTTTACCTATCTTTTTCCACCTTTCAAGCACATTTCTTTTGTCCTTGCATGATTTACCATCCTTTCCAAAAGCATCAATATCTTCTCTATGTCATTTTTATTCATTTTCATCCAACCCTTCCTCTTCAAATTCAACATCACTATCCACATCCACACCAGAAACCCCCTTCTCAGCATCCCCTATAAATATATTTTTTTCTATAAAAAATGATAATTAGCATAAAAAAATTAAAATAATAAATAACATAAAATAAATTATTTATGTTTATCCAATAGTTAAATATTTAAATTAAAAAAATAAGAATTCTTTCATAAGAAAATAATATTAAGAAAAAATAATCAAAATTTAAGTCAGTCATATGTTAAAACAATAAGTTATTTTTAGCTTAGATTCCCTCTGATTTTAACATTTAACACATTTCAAGTAGAAGATGACACAAACTTGACATGTCACTAACCTAAAATTTGATATGTGACTCTTCCCAATGGTATTAGTGCCAATTTAACCTAATGTCCATATTGAGTTTTTTTTTTATACAAAAATAGGAATTGAAATGAGTTTTTTTCTTTAAAAAAACAAAGACTAAAATATAGGACCAAAACGAATGAAAGATGTAAATATAGGAATCAAATTACTAATTAAACATTTTTTTTCTTTCTTCACATTTCATTATTAATAAGTACAAACAAATATTAAAAATTTATCGCTTTGTCTACTTAGTCAACACACATGATGAAACGAAATATTAAAGTCAGGGTGTGAAATTAAGTTAATCTAGTTTACACAATTTAGTTCACCATGAGTTGAACTAAAAATGAGTTAGTTCAATTTGGTTCACTTTTTAGCCAACAATTCTAACCACCATGGGTTAGTGAGTTAGTAAGTTGACTCACTTCAGGGTATTTTATTCTTTTAATTTATACATTGATTGTATTACAATCAAAGTGGTTTTATTAGACTCATTTTTTATAATAGTATAATCAAAGTGTTATCTATTTCAGCAAACATTATATATAAAGATAATAATTAAAAATTAAAGTGTCAACTTAGATAAAGAAATAAATTCAACTTGGAATTCAAACATTATTAATCAACATTCTAGTATTTAAAAATATCAATTTATCAACTAACATGATTAAAAGTAGTAAATAATAATGATTAACCAAGTTACAAAAAAGTGGAAAGAAACTAATTAATTATTGTTCTTAAAGGGTTAAAGTCATCTTCAATTGGGCTCAAACTCTTTTAACTTATAGATTAAGTGAGTTAAGGTCAATTTAACTCACATTTGAAATCTTTTTTTATCTCAATTCATAATAAGTCAAATTGGTTCACGGATTGAAACTCAATATTTCTAAAAAGAAAAATGAGAATAAAAGTTTAATTTTAATCCCCTCAAGAGGAGAAAGTAATTAATTATTTATAATTTTGTCTCATAAATCAATATTAATATTGATGGATTATGTTAAAATCCTTCAATAACTATATGCGTCCAATTTATAATATATAAGTGATTAAAACTTTAACTTATAATTTAATTCAGTTTTACACTAAAATATTTTTATGTTTTATGTGTCACGTATTTTTATCATATTTAATTTTCATCTTAACTTTTTTATATTTTTTATTTAAATTTAATAGTAAATATAATTAATTACTTTAAACAACCCATTAAATAAAAAAAGTAGTTTTATAATTTATTTAATTTAATCTTTTTAAATAATTAAATCTACTACCAACTTTTCACTTTTTCTATTAAATTTTTTCTTTCATTTTCTGAATTTAAACAATTTTATTCTTGAGGTACGTGTTTTCTTCGTTTCTTTAGTTTCTCATTCTCACACTCCAGTCCAAACAAACCAACTACATGTGAACGTATTATGTCTTTAACACTTGAAGTTAAAGAATGATAATGTTGATAAAATATTTCTGTTGATATTTAATTTGACTCTTTCACATTTTCCCCCTTATTTATTTCAAGATTTATTTTAGTTATACAATTTTAGAATTTAATATAAAGAAAAAAATGCCTACAATGGCACCTACTTGCAATTTTAACTCAGCCTGGGAGCAATTTGGAAGTCGTCTTCAACATCTTCACAAACTAAACAGATATTTCCACCATTTTGCTTATAAATAGAAGGTAATCTTGAACTGTTTGTTGTGTCTCAGTAGACATTGAACTCTTTCAAGAAGAACATCTTACTCATCTTTGAGAGAACAAAAGAGTTATATATCTACTACTACACTTGACCATGAATAATCGACTTGAAAGCCAAATGATGCTCTTCTCTCACCAATATCCTGGTGCATTCACTGAAGTAACTCCTCCTCAACAAGGTCTCTATTCATATTACAACGCTCAACATTTTTCTACTATATATTGATTCTGTATCTTCAATATGATATATTCGACACTCTTTTAATTTAAATTAATCTTTACACGTCTTTGCACAGGCAAAGAAGCCAAGCCAAGACGCAAGAGAAATAAAAATGGTGCTGCGGCCACCCCCAAGAAGAGAAAGCTCACTGCCGACCAAGTTAGTCTTCTCGAGAAAAATTTCTGCAGTGAACAGAAACTTGAATCTGAAAGGAAGGACCAACTCGCATTTGAGCTTGGTATGGACCCTCGACAAGTTGCGGTATGGTTTCAAAATCGACGTTTTCGTTGGAAGACCAAAAAGTTGGAGGAAGAGTACTCCAATCTTAAAAATGTTCACGAAACCACCATGCTTCAGAAGTGCCACCTTGAGACTCGGGTACTTACACCTAATTCATTTCTTTTCTACATAGCTTTTCATTACTATAGATCATTGCTCTACACTATTCTTGTACTTGAAGCAATTTGTTGAAAACAATCAAATGAGCTTTAGTAAGACCCCCTTTTGCATCTTATTGCCTTGGTAGCAGAAAACGGTCTCATCTGTGTTACCTTCTTTCTCACAACAATAACTTCAATTTTTGGGCAAGTTTAGGAATGTTTCTGCTATATTTATACTTATATCTACATATCATTGTCTTTTGTTACTTTAGTTCTTAAAGTCTGCTTTATGTATTTTATTTTAAATAGTTCCCCCGCCCCACTACTAGTTTAATCACGTACTTACAACCAGTACTTTGATTTAAATCTCAAGAACAAAATTTTCGAAGTTGTTGGCCACTTCATAAGTTAAAGAGTTCAAATATTTGGATAGAAAACATACTTATAACTAGTAGTATATATAATCATCTTCGTTTATCACATATTTTTAAGTAAAGACATTTTAAAATTACCCAGAAAATAAAATAAAAATCTTCTCTAAAACTATTTAGAACAACATTATTATAAGGAAATTTAGTGGAGAGTTTTTTTAGAACAAGACATTGACAAATGATTTGACATGAAACACCAAAAGGCATCCTTGGTGTACAATAAAAGCCACTGTCTTTCGGCCGTGGATGAAGTACGTACAATGTTTTGTGCACTGGCATTGGGCAATGGTTAATGCGCACTTATCAGAACCCACGTGACGTGTTCAAATACATTGCATCTTGCTGGAAAAAGCAAAAACTAACAAGACGATAGATCCTTTATTTCTAAGGTTCATATTACGACATCACAGTTCACAAAAAAAAAATAGAAATATAATGGCATTGTTCAAATATAGGTATTAAAGCTGGAGGAGCAGCTTTTGGAAGCAAAGAAGGAGATTCAGCAGTTACAAGAGCGTGATGAAAGAGCCGCAAGCAAAGATTTGCTGGAAGCTGTCAACCCACCATTTCCTGAAGAGTTTAGGGTGGAAGAATATGATTATGGTGATGTTTTCTACATTCCGGAGACTCATTACATCAATGGAATGGAGTGGATTAATCTCTACATGTGAACCTCAACAACCTTAATTAGCATTTTGTCAATAGTTTGAATAATCATTTTGTATAAATATTTCAGTTATCTAATGTAAATTGTTTCATCTGCTAGCTTGCAAGATATTGTGTACATGTCTGCCTATGATTTGGAAAGAGCATATCATTATATAAATTTTGACTTCACTTAACTAGTTGCATCTTTAGTTGTTGCATGATGACTACAAAACATTTAAACCTTTTCTTTTTTCTTTTTTTAATATACAGTGTATCAATACTATTTGAACTTAAATCATAGTCTTATTCTAGAAAATTGAAGGATTAAGAGTAGGATATAACTTACTGGCAGTCTTATTGCTTAAAGGTTAAAAGATTATACGGATATGATGAGATTTGTTTTATATGAATAATAATATAGCAAAAAGCATGAAGTACTATCAGGGTATAGAGCTGATCGAAAAGGGGGGAGAATGACTAATCTAGAAAGTTTTATTCCTATCAAGACCAATGAAGAAATATAAGAACTCAGACCGAATCACATTCAAATTTGACGAAATATTCCTCCCTAGACCAATGAAAAGCTTCCCTAATAATCAAGAATGAAAAAATATACTCATATAATAATTTAGGAACAAATCCAGAGAGATTAAGACCATAATTTAAGTAATTACGATTAAGAACAACCAAAATAAGATAATAGTTAATAACATTCACAAAATAATACATAATAAAAACAGGAGTAATTACTCTTAATTCAAGGGATGTAATTTTGAACGCAATGAGAATCATCAATTATAAATAGTTTAAAAATCAAGAAAAGAAAAGAAACAAAAAGAAAAAAAACTAGTCTTGTAGCGAAAAGGGTCCTCATATCGTTTGGTTAGAACAATTTGTGTGGACTGTGAGGCAGGTAAATAAATCACGCGTCACTTTATCTAATGATGAGGGGAACACAATGTGCGCTCTTGCAAAACAAAAATATATGCAAACAAAATGAGGAAATTGCATTCAAAGAAACCAAAATGCACGAGCATATCTTTAATCAAAACTTGTTAGTACCAAATGCTCAGGAAATCGCTTATCTATCAAAATAGAAAGCGTAGATGGCATGAATTAATGTGACCCCCATTGAATGTTGTCCTAGCCATACAACACAATATATAAGTTTTTGGTTGATGCGTACAAACGTCATTAGCTGATAATATAGTTGCAGTCTCACGAAATATTATGCTAATATATGCTATTGCATAACCACTTATTTGTATAGGGTTTTCAACACCTTTGTTGAGGCGTGTTAAGAAGAATAATGTTTCAAACATAGATGTGGTTCGTAAGAGGATATGCATAAGTCACATCAAGCAAGGCGGTGACTATAATAAGGTGCTATAAGCCGGAAGACCTTGAGTCAGCATTGGCTGAATAGTTGTATTTCATAGTTAGTCCTTGGCCTTTTCACAAATAATGGGAATGGACGTTTTGGGACCATTCCCCTAATCATGAGGCCAACTACGATTTTTAGTTGTAATTTCTTTTTATTTCACTAAATAGATCGAGGTTGAATAACTAGTAAAACTATTATGTGACATTCACAAGCAAGCAACTGCAATAATACATGCGCAGAACTAAACAATGCGTCTTTTCATTGGTAAAGAACCCACATATAAATCAACAAACAAAAGTTAAAAAGAAAAAAATTATTTTGTGATAAAGAATAATTTAGAGTATATAAGTGGATATAAATAAGTTGATTTTGTAGGATTAGATTAGGTTTAAAGTTTATTTATTAACATAATATCAGAGTCATGAGTTAGAGTCTATTTTAGTGAGATTTCTTGTTTGTTTGACCTATTATGTTATCCGCTGTAAGGATATTTGTTATTTATTGGACATATTGTTTCACCCACTATTAAAATCATATCCTAGTGAAATTTCTTGTTTGTTCAGCTTATTATGTCATTCACTATTGTGATATTTATTGTTTGTTAAACATATGGTTTGTTAAGCATATTGTTTCATCCGCTATCAGATCACCCATTAATGTTTAGTTTTATGTTTGAGATATATATTTCTCGGCGTAAGAAAAATGTGTTGGAAGTTTCACATTGATTAGATATAAAACTAATTTAGAATATATAAGTGGATGCAAACTTCACCTTACAAATTAGTTTTGTGAAGTTGAATTAAACTTAAAATTCACTTCATAATACTAAGAAAAAGAATATTGGGTCAAGGAATTGTCTCACGCATTGTGGTCCTATCACACCAAACTACACTTAACAACCCTAAAATTTTCATATCAAAGGTTGGAGGAGTTCTTGACAAAAACATTAAAAGAAGGAAAAAGTGTGAATTTGGACATGATGTTCGAAGTATGAAAATCTCAATTGAAAGATATGGGTGACAAAGAGGATAGTAGAACTTAAATACTTCACAAAGGTTATCCAATGAAACTTTTATATTGTGTTTGTTTCAGATGAAGTTTTGTTCATACAGACGGATTAGCAAGTGTTGAGCATGATTACTTTTAAAGAAGTGCAACAAAATGGGAGTGCTGATTTGCAATTAACTCTTCTTCCATTACATTCTAAAAATGAAAAGATTGCAAGAAAAAGTCATGTCATACAACGATATAACTAAATTTACTTATATAACCTTAAGCAAAGTATATTGATAGAAGTGTGACTCTTTTAATTAAGGACATTGGCTCATCCATTAAGTCTCTCTCTTTCATGGAGTGACTTAACGCTTTTATAAGAGAAATGAAGTTTTCTTTTGTAGAATCATAAATGTTAGTTTATCTAAGGAAATCGAGTTTGACCTAATTCAGAGTAAGAAGTGTAGACATTCATGCATAAAGAAAGAGGACAAAACTGAGGACGAAACTGAAGATATGAAACAAAAATCATGAATGGAAAAGAAAATGGAGAACTAGGAAAAAGAAAAAAAATGAAGATGAAAGGTAGCATACTTGGAGATAAAAAAATATGACATTCATTCTCTTAAGAGGACATGATGCAACCTCTACTAACATTCTTATCACTTAAAGATTGAAGGATTGTGTATCAATGATGAAAAATATTTTATACATAATATAATGCAAAAGAGAAAGGTTATTGAAGTATTTATTAGAAAAAGTGAAAGAATGATTAATATAAAAAGTTAAATTCCTACCATACTAATAAAAAAAATTAATATTTAATACTGAATCAAATCCAAACTTAAATATCCTTTTGCAAAGCCATACAAAACTCCCGCATAACGAAACAAAACTAAATACATTGATATAATAATTTAAAAATATATGGATAGATTATAAAATCTTTTTCAAGTAGTTAGCGTTAAGAACCACCAAATAAAATTAAGAGGTCATAAAATTTAAAAATATACTTAAAAATAAGCAGCCATAAACTCTTAAGATATAACTACAAATTCAAAAAAAATATCCATGGTGAATAGAACCTTCAAAATTAAGAAAAGACAAAAAAAAATATGTTAAATTAAAGGATCGAATATTTATCAGCGAGAACATCAAACATAACATTTTTTTATTATATGAAATAATTAGTAAAAGTAATACATTTAACTACCGAAACAACTATATATGTTCTGTGTTTTGTTTTTCAATAATGTTTTGTGAAAATTAAACATTTAGTGAAAATTAGGGATTGTTATAAAAAATACTATAGGGATTTGTTTTTCAATAATGTTTTATGTTTTGTCACACCTAGTAATCCTAGTATGATGGGACCCCTCCTTTTAGGGGAAAAGAGAAGCATAAAGTCAAAGAAAAAAAATCGTTTCATAGATATGCTATTGACCTACTCAGGTAGCTCTTCAGTTCATTGAATTCGAACTTCAACTTTGTCACCTTATCTCTTCAATTTTTCCTCCCGGAATGAAATAATAAAGCAATTCCTTATGTGGAATGTGTTCTTTTTCAGAGTTTTCTTTTCTTGAAAAAGATTATCCTTATTGCCAAATGAAATAAATTTTTAGTTTTGGATTACATTAAGTTGCTTATTTTAACATGTTCTCTATTTTAACATGATTAAATTATTTATTTATTTGTAAAAGTTAAATCATAATTTTACAAGATTTACATGAATTTTGTTGATTTTCATCGATTCATACACCACATTGTATATTATGTCAAAAACCTTTTTATATTGGTTAAAAAATATTTTTTGTACTAATTCTAAAATTGGTATAAAAGTAGGGGTATAAAAAATATTTCAATTTTTACATGTTTTATAATATAAAAAATCACTTTTTATACTAGTTAAACAAACAATCGGTATAAAAAATAATTGAAATATAGTGAAATCTTTCTTCTCCAATCTTTCAATCCGCTTTCACGCATTGACATATTCACTTGGTTATTTGGTTCATCTTGTATCCATAATAAATTCAAACACTTGGTGTGCATCATTCAACCCTTTCCTCTTAAGTCACTCCTCCACCATTTCATTATGGAAGAACATCAAATTTGTGCCACCATCAATAACTCATCAACAACGTTCTCCAACACATTGACAAAATCATAATAAAAAGGACTCATATTTCCATCTAGAATGTGGTGTAGATTGAAGCATGAACTTAAGATAATTATTCCTCATACACACATAATTGGGCATTCAAAGTCAAGCGGCACAGACTCCCCTCGACGAACAAAGAGGTCTTCGACGATGTCCATGTCCTGCAAAACCCTTCCCACTCTTTTGGTGTTGATAATTTTGGTAGGAGGAGCGGTGACGATGGTGACAACAACGACCATGGCATAGAGTTTAAATCTGGATGTCGTTATAGTTGTGGGAGAAATACAAAAGGAGAGAGAAGTGGCCATGAAGGAGTGTAGTGGTGACCATTGTAGTTTTGTTGGTGGAGCTATGTTACAATGTTTGCGAATGGAGCTAAGTTCTATCATATGATGTCCTTTTTATTATAAAATGCACTTTTTATATTATAATTAGAATTGGTATAAAAAGTTTTCTTATTTATTATAAAAATGTCACTGTATTTACTTTCTATATAAGTTTTAATTATAACTGCTATAAAAAGTTTTCTTATTTATTACAAAAAATTTCACCGTATCTACTTTCTATACTAGATATAATTAGAATCTTTATAGCAAATTTTCTTCTTTATTACAAATATGTTACTGTGTCCACCTTCTATATTTATTATAATTACATTTAGTATAAAATGTTTTACAATATTTACAATTACAAAAAATATTTTTAACATTAGTGACATAAATCTATTAAAAATTTAACATGATCTAAACTCAATTTTCAAAATAATATATATATATATGCTAATAGCACCTATCACAAACTATATTATAGTAAAAGACAAACCTCGTTACATATACTTTATAAAACGTCATGTAAGAAATCCTATTAATTTCTCATCACCTAATGTTTTCATTTACTTGATCTCCGTTATTAATGAAATTTTTATATGTCATTCATGTAATGATTTTATAACCTAAAACATATATTATAGTCGAACTAAATTATACTACCACCCAAGTAATTACCGTTCATATAATCAATCCCGATTTCAATTCATTCAATAAATAAAAACTAAATATTTTCCTAAAAATAAGAAAATTGTTGGAGAAGATGTTTTATGTCGTTCATAAAATACACGAACAAAATATTTTATAATTTAGTTTAGAATAAAACACAATATTTTATAACAGTTTGGAGATACAAAAAAGTATATTTAATCTATTAAAAACCGAGGAAAATAAATATATCTAATTAAAATCACTATAAAGATGACTATTTATTATAAAATTAAAGGGTATAATAAATATCATTTAATAATACCTCACAAATGGCTAATACAATTTCACTTTAACTATCAAAGTATTAAATAAAATTTATATCTTCATTAAATGATGTAGTAATTAATACCATCAATATCTTCTAAATTTCTTATTAAATTATGGAAGCGTTACAATATTGATAATTTACGAATGTATTAATCCACCACTTAATATTTACAGAAATGAAACCCATACTTAAAATTTACATGATTAAAATTGATACTTAAGAATATTTTACTAACAATATTTTCAGTATTTAAACTGAATTTAATTTTTTTCTATGTGATATTGTATTTAAGGAATTGTGTTTTTGTATACCATAAATAAATGTGGTAAATTAGTTAACAAGTTCGGCGGCTTTACTTTAATGTTTTGAATGAGGTTACACGTGAAAGTTAAAAGAAAAAGGATGAAAGTGGGTAAATTAGTAAGCAAGGAATTCACTAGAATTTTGTTAATTCTTCTTTATCATTTTATTCTCTATAAATCTATTTTATTTTTCTTATTAACGTGGAGGATCAAAATAATATACTCAACATTTATATATTTAATTATTTTAGGTTTGAGATTACAATCAAAACATTTTATGTCACACTTTTCTTCAAATTTCCTAAAGTTAGGTTTTCATAAGTCTATAATGTTTCTTTTTCAAGTCGTACAGAGGTATATAATAAAGGTAATTTGACACTCAAGTTAGTAATATAATTTTTTTAACATAGTAAAATCTTAAATTCGCAATAAATACAATCACCTACCCATTTGTTATATTGATTCTACATTCCATGAAACCTTGCATGTGAAAAACAAATGACTATAGCACATACTGAGTATGTTCTATTATCCATATCTATTCCTTTGCTACTTAGATTAACTTTGTTGGTACTCTCTTGATTACAACTCTTCATGCCAAGTGTTGAGAAAATGGGAGAACTTCGACTCTATACAAAATATAGAACACTTGAGATGCACTGCCACTGATATTATCCTATAGTCTTTTCTCTTCTACTTCAAATTTCACTTCCAGTTTCTTATCTCATCCACTACCTCTTATTCATTCAAGGATTGGATTTTGAGTGTCTTTAGGAATTTAATATTTTAATAAAGCATATTATAATTTACATTAATTATTTGCCATATAAATTCTTTGGTTGTGACCTAGTTACATTGTATGACTTTAAATGTAATGGTATCGTGTTTGACTTCTTAGATAACATAATTCCACTTTAGTGTGAGTTTTAATTGCTTAAATAAGTTAGGCTACCAATTTCAAGTAGTAAATTTTTGTGTCAATGGTATTATGGATAAAAAGAGTTAATGTATGATTTTTAATTTGAACAAATATGTTTTTAACCCATAACTTAGGCATTTAGGGGTCTCACAAGTCATAAATGACCCAATAATAAATCCTAAACACTCCATTTGACTTCAATCCATTGACTTGAAATCTCACCGCTCAAAACCTCTAAAATAGACCAAAAACAACTTGAACTCATTCACTTTGCAGATTTACCAACTCAACATCAGAGTTTTTGCCAACTAAAAGTCTAAACAAGTTTCAAATAATCAAATAAGATCTTTTAACCCACCAATTCTCACATTAGACCAACAGTTCTAAAATTCAGTTATCAAACCTTCATTTTTATCCAAAATGACCTATAACTCTACTAGCTTCTTCATTTTTAAAATTTTAACCAGAATTAACACCAATACAAGCATCCTAACAAATTCACAAGAGTTCCACAAGCCAACACAAAATTTATACAAAGCGCCAAACTACATACAATTAATTATTGTCCTTCAAACACAATTTTCAACCAAATAATCATCTTAATTTACAATTTACAAATCATATCACAATATCAATCATCACTCATATTTCATAAATTCAAGTTAAAAACAAACGCCAGTTTCCTTTACCTTTAATCTCGATTGTTTAACAGAAGACATCCAGAGTTTGAGTTAAGAAGCAGTTCCTCTTATTTTACGTGTAAGTTGAAGCATAATCATTAAAAGGGGAGGGCAGTTATATGTTACCTCGACGATGTTTTACCGCCTATTCACTTATTGGAAATAAATGATTACGCTGAGTCTGCAGATGCTTCCAAAAGCATTATATGCTACACTCACGTTTTTTTTTATAGTCTCAGCGTCATCTATAAATCAGAAGTTTGTGTTGCTGCTGTTACTTCTTCAATTCTGTAACTCAACATAACAGGGGCTTCAATAATGGCGCAAGAGCGTCGATTCGTCTCTCTCTGCGACCCTGCTCTCATCCTCCATCTCTCACTATCAATGCTTGGTTCCGCTTACACTGAAAGTGACGATGATGCTATCCAAGAAGATGATGATGATTTTGTCTTCGACATAGATCCTGCCGTGTTAGTGGATACTCGTAAACTTATAATTGATGAACAGATCGCAGAAGGGTTGCATTCAATTGTCTACAAAGGATGGTGGGTATTCCAATTGCAAAATCGAAGATATATATCAGTTTGTGCTTCTGTCTATGTTTTTTGTTTTGTTTTTGCACCTTGTTTGGTTGACTTTCTTGATCTGCATATTTTCTCTACCATGTGATTCAAGCGTTATGCGTTTCATAAATTTTTTCCTTGAAAAATGCTTTTCATTTATTGATCTGAGACACCTGTTTTTTTAGCTTTAATGCTACTGATTTTGACTTCCTACCTGGATCTCTCTGGGGCTAACTCTGATTTTATTTATGCTGTAAATAATGGAAAATTAGAAATATGCATTTCATTATTTCAAGGCATAAGTGATATTTGTATGTAAACATGTCAATATATAATTGTTTTAATTTTTCTCTAATATTTTTAGAAATCTTTTTATATACCTTTTCAATGATGATAAGTATATTTTGTCATAAATCTTAATTTAAAATTCATCAATTTCGAAATGAATAAATTGGGGTTTAACTTATAGTGAGTATGCATAACACACATAATACATATCTTTAAAAGTTGTTCTATTTTATGGTGAAATGTGATTAACAATTAAAGAGTTACCTCAATAGATTTTCCTGCACAGCATTATTTTTCCTTCCTACAAATATCATTACCTTTTTTTTTCTATTTTTATAATAAAATATTATTGAAAAATAAATGAATTTAATATTTTACAAATATAAATCATATTAAAAACTTACCATGTAAGGAAGTAGAAAACAAGAATAGAGCAGGGAAATGGATAATATCTAGCAAGTCAATTTGTTCTTTTGCGAAGTAAGCATGCAAGTTAGAGAGTTCACTTAAAAAAATCACTTTATTATTTCAAAAAATATATAAACTACAAGTCTTATGAATATCATCCTTGATAACTTCTTATAATTACCTTACACAATTGCATATGTCAAAACATTAATTTAAAACTTTATATTTAAATTTTTAATTATTTTAATATTTGTTAAAAAATAAAATAGACTTAACTTGTATTTTCAGATGAATAAACTATTTAAATCACTATCTCGTAATGAGTTAAACAAAATTAGTTTTTTTTTGGTTTACAAAAGAAGTGAATCGTTTGTGATAATTATTTTTTTAAAAAAAATAATCCACATGGTAAGGTAACTTGGATGAATTGTTCCCTTTGAAAATTATAGTTAATAGAAAGATGTTGAAAGAAATTTAGAATTAAAAGAATAATGTATATCTTTGTAAAAAAAGGTTGCAAGATCATAATTAATGACAGTTACATTTACTGTTGTATTAAGAAATTTAATGCTCATTATACAAGACACAAATAATTAATGTTTTTAAGTAAAATGTATTTAATGCTAAAATAATATAATTGCTTTGAAAATTGTTCCTTTTAATTATTCATTAAAATTATTCAATTATTTAGTTTAAGTCAATAGAATCCTGGGTGAGTCATACTTTGTTTTCCATTTTTGTAAAATCTTTTTTAAACAGGTTCTTTATTATTAACATTCCAAATTCTGGTAATATATTTTATTAACATATTCCAAATAGTTAAACATTCCAAATGCTATACCTCCCACATGATAGTATTTTGTGATATTATTTAAAACATATTTTTTATTATTAAATAAAATGAAATAAAAGAAACTCTGAATTTAGTAATTTTTAGTTTTTATTTAATGAGTTTTGTAATTTTCAATGTATTTAAAAATGTTAAAATAGCTTAGAAAAGATTGTTTTCATAGCACTCACCCCTCTCAAAACCAGTTCAATAAGAAAGAGTGAAGGAAAAATTGCTTCCTTCATGTGCGATGACTTGAAATTGAAGGGTGTACGCATCTGCAGAAGCATGACTAAACACCATGGCTACTGAAGATGTCAATAAGTTTCATCATCACTTGATGAAGGTGCGTGAAAGAGCAATGGATAATTATCAGTAACCATGCTTGCCAAGTAAGACAGAACCATCAATGAAAACCATATGATATAGGTTACTTAGTTCACCAAAATGACTGAGTGTCTTTTAACCGACCTATACTAAACACCAGTGCTTCTTAGGTTACTTTTATGGGAATTAAGCTTAAAACCAGATGCAATTCAAGACATCTAAACACATTCTTTATAAATACTATGTTTTGTATTTCCGTTGTGCATACAATATAATATCATTTATAAACTGCAATGTACTATGTTTTTTATTGTCTCTATTAATAACGCACTCTATCAGCACAAAGTCAATTATAAATATATAATTTGTTTTACTTTTTCATCACCAATATTTTTATTAAATTCTAATGCAGATTAGAATTCAGCAAGTTAGCACTAAATTTACATCTAATGTGTGGTGAGAATGAGATGAGATGGATACTTTCTATGATAATTGATTGTTACTTGGATTAAATCGTTTAAGCACATGTGATAGCACACTCATTAGAAGTTATAAAATTTACTTGATTGTTTATAATGTATTGATTGGCTTCATTTAAACTTCAATTAATCTATTCCTCAAAATCAAGAAAACTATGCAATGTTATATCCTTATATATATATATATATATATATATATAAAATATTCAAAAGACAATATTCCTATAGCATAGTATTTTTTTTAATGTATGACATTTAGAATAGAATGAACTTTGGAAGAGTTATAGGAAAAGATATAGAGTTGTTAAGTTGTATTAAAAACAAGTTGTAGTAAGAACGGTTGAAGGATAAAGGCGAAGTCAAATTAATAACTCTCAGACATGTATGCACAAAAATCCTAAGTGTGACAAAGGAGGGTAAAAGGAAGCTTTTAGAAAGCTGTGTTTATTATGTTTGTTGCACATAGTCTTTATGCCATTGATTTTTGTGTTTGTTTAATACTGCAGAAACAAGTAACCCTTGTATTCTTTCTATTCTGTTGCAATAAAGTGACAAGTTGCAGAATTTTAAGTATTTTGGCCTTCTATATTCTTTTCCAATATTATTTTGTAGCTAAATCATTGTGACAATTCATATACCTAAAATTATTTAGGCCAGCAAAATATTAAGGCAAATTGTTATCTTGTTAACCAAATTGATTAGTTGTAATTAACGTGAAATCATATTTATTTTTTCAAATACCCTGTATTTTTAATTAGACTTTGTTGTTTGCTTGTGGTTTAGGTATGAACTGAATCCTGTATCTATAAAGGTTATGCT
The DNA here is from genome assembly GCF_029865625.1 of Vigna umbellata. Classification (NCBI taxonomy): domain Eukaryota; kingdom Viridiplantae; phylum Streptophyta; class Magnoliopsida; order Fabales; family Fabaceae; genus Vigna; species Vigna umbellata. The sequence goes on along the minus strand of NC_142165.1, from coordinate 88,078,017 downwards.
TCCAATGCAAACATCAAATGTTCCTTCTTCTTGTAAAGCAAAATTTCAGCGGGAGGTTAACTTGATATCCAAAATTAAACATAAAAATATAATAAAGGTACTTCTCAATTTCTTTTCTTACTTAAGTGCTTCATGATTTGTCTTCTTCTCTGCACTCTTTGTCCTAATTATTCTTCTAATGGTTATAAAACAAATTTAATTACCAAAGAATTGGGTAGTTGTTGGGAAATACATAATAGATAGAACACGTGATGTGGTTGCTTTTGTCTATTATGAAGAAATTCGTTGTTTTTAAAAGTGTTTTACATCAACCATGATTAGAAGAATTTTAATCCAATTTGAATTATGTATTACTAATTAAACTTAAAGACCACTTAGGAGTTACGAGAAATGATAAAAACACTTGTTAGAGGAGATTTACTCACTAGTGTTCACACGCCCATTTGCATTTGCTTTCTTCTCTTACACATTCATTTAGAATTATTATCTTAACATGCTCTTTATATAGGAATAAATTCAGATTCCATCTTAAATGAAAAATATGGATACTGACGGTCTTACATTTTTCACAAATATTCATTAATTATAATAGTGGATTCTCCATAAATTAAGAAACATGTACCTTTAAACTTTCCACTTAATTTTATTTATTTAAATATTTTTCAACATTTTTCTGTCAAGTTTTCATGTAAACCACATGAGAGAATTTTACCTATTTTTCAATTTTACTCTCACCATTGTGTGGATCCAATAAAATCTTAATTCATCCGTCACTGCATATATAAAAGAGACATCATATTTTACTCAAAATCTGTAATAGATTTATAGTTTTTCTTTTATATATAGTTCATTCACTATTTTTATTCTATATGAGAGTTCTAACTATACATTTAAATTCCTCACACATATATAACTATTTAAGTTCATAACAATTTGCTTCTTAAGATTTACTGTGGTTAGTCTTAAAGGATGTTAGAATGATCGAACTCTAAAGACTTTTTTGGTTAACTGGATGATTGATTAGTGAGAAGTAATTTAGCTAACTATTACGAAATTTAAACTCATTTTGCAGTTTATTGGCGCTTCTGTGGAGCCAACAATGATGATAATTACAGAACTTTTGGAAGGTTGTTCGCTACATAAATACCTAGAGAGCATTTATCCAAATGCTCTTAGTTTAGAGCAATCCATAAGTTTTGCTTTGGATATTTCTCAAGCCATGGAGTATCTGCATGCAAATGGCATAATTCACCGCGATCTAAAACCTGGTAATTATTTGGTTATAATGATAAGTATCTATACAATGTGCTATTTGAATGACTTTTTACGTTTTGTTGTATATTTTGTCTTCTCTGAAATTTAGTACGTCTTTTAAATTAACTCTTTTTGTTAACTTATGGAATGTCTAATGTAGATACAGACCAATTAAAGGGATCCAATAAATATAAGTATTTTTATTTCTTTACCTTTACAATAACTAGTTCATTCACAGTAGTCAAGGAAACTCATTAACACTGATTGATTTTCATATACATTTATTTTTCTGAGCACAAGAGGTGCAGTCCTTTCAGTTACAAGTTATCCATGACTTATTTAGGTAATTTGGTTCTTCCCAAAGACAAAATGCAAATATTACTTACAAACTTTGAGACAGCTAGAGAGGAGATATCTGGTGAGATGACTTCTGAGGCTGGTACATATCGATACATGGCTCCTGAGGTACATGCTATGCTAGATTTTTCTCTGCATATAAGTATCTACCATCACTATATCTATATATGTTTATGTATCCATTTACTAGAATTTTCTTCGTGTGTTTTGATGTATAATCCTTACATTATCTGCATCAGTTATTCAGCAAGGATCCACTTTCTAAAGGAGCCAAGAAATGCTATGACCATAAAGTAGACGTCCATAGCTTTGCTATGGTTCTATGGGCAATAGTTAAAAACCAGATTCCATTTAAAGGAAGGAGTGACTTGCTGGCAGCATATGCTACTGCAAAAGTAAGTCATACCAGTTACTCTTAGTTCTGATTTTAGTAATAAGAGTGTCATTTTTCTTCCTTAAGTAGTCCTTTCTTTCCATTTTTAATATATTTTGCTTTAGAATAATGTTTGTTTTCATGATCTTGTGTTACCAAATTAGTCCTTCAACAATTAATGTAATTTTTTTGCTCTTTAAATCAAAACTATTATCCTTCTAAGGATTGGTTGTGGTATGTTTATGTTGTTATCGGTGGTTGCAGAAGATGAGGCCTAGTTTGGAGGGTTTTCCAGAAGTTCTACTTCCATTGCTGCAGTCTTGTTGGGCAGAAGACCCAAAGCTACGACCTGAATTCTCAGAGATCTCGCAAATCCTTGAAAACCTTCTCCATAACTATCACTCAACAGGTATATCAGCTGAGGAAAAAGCATGTCCAACTACAAGTGTGCAGGAACTTTTCCCCAATTATGTTGAAGACAACTCAGAACATGAACATGAACATGAGACTCAGAATCTGAATACCAGTGTCTGCTTGGAGGGACAATCTGAGGTCATAACACAAAACTCTAGTCCAGTCTTAGCCCAAACCAAGCACAAAAGGACTCTTAAGAAGTGCAAGGGTTTATGGTTATGCTTTCGAAAATGCTTTCACATTGGTTAAAAAAAAAACTACATTAAGCAAGATCATAGGTGAGTCATTTTTATATATAGTTGCATACATTTGGGGAAAGGCTTCCCAACTTTGCATACTCTACTTGCTGGTATGTGTAATTAAACCAAGTATTCCCTTGTGTGATGTTTAGTTTTGTCAGAATTGTCTCGATCGGCTTTAAAAAGAGGATTTTCACAATTACATATATTAAATTTGAATTGATTAATTTTAGATTATTTTATTTTTAAAACATTTTGTTTAAATATAACAATTCAAATTTATTAATTTTTAATTTTTTTTTGTTTAGATAAAGTGTTTAAATTACTAATAAGTTCAAAATTTTATTTAAATATAAAATATTTACTAAAAATTCAAAAACTATCATTATTATTTTTTATTGATGTAATTTGTCGGTCAAAGGTTATTGATAGTTTTTCATTTCATATTTGTAAAACTTTTTCTTATTTCACTTCAACTTCATTTATTTATGCTGATATCGATTAAGTTTACTTTTAGTGTCGACAGTTAGAAATTTTTTGTCGACCTTTTGTTATCAATATCGATTAACAAAATTCTCAAATAGAATTTGTAAAAAAAAGACAATCCTAATAAATGTTGGCTCAGTTTTTTTTTTCAGTTAAGAATGTATAAGAAATCCTAGCAAATTATTAACCATAAAAAATAGCATATTTGCTAATGATGAAAGATCATTGTAGACAGAAAAAACAAATCATGACAGATATCAATTGAGAAAATCTAATTCATATGTGCAACAAAAAATTGTCTCCCTAGCGCGAAAACTTGAAGTAATATTGAGTAGGTATTTATAACAACATAAATTCTAACAACTTAAATAAAATAATCACTCCTATGAAAGGGAACTTGGCTTGGAAGAGTATGTGTTTATATGTGTGTGGTGATTTTCAGAAATGAAAAGCCAGATGCGATATGTTTGCGGTATGGAAAAGAAAAAGAGAAAAGATGACTTTAGTTTGGAAAACAATACGCAGAATTAAAAATAGTTGTTAAAAAAACATTTTTCTTAAAACGTTGTAAAACAGTAGTAGTTAAGAAAAAAATTGTTTAGAAAACATTTTTCTTTCATTTATGAGTAGAGCTGTCAAACGAGTTCTTTAATAAGATTTGGTCCTAGCTCATGTAGGTTGGGGTCAAAAAAGTCCACATGATCAAAAAAACTCTTTATTAAAAAAGCCATAGGGCTAAAAACCCCTAAAACCCTATAGGTCAGGGTCAGTCTATGGGCTTTCCTTTTTACAAAATTTAACGTCCAGAAACATAATATCATCAAGTAATCACAAATCATGTGTACTTTTTATGCAGCTTTCATTTTATCTTTGTTAGTAATAACTTATAATCATAATTGATTCATGTGTAATTATATTTTTTTACCAATAAAATTAATTTTCTACTTCATAATTGTTTCTATATTAATTAGTTTAATAATAATGCTTTTATATAATTATTCCTTAATTTCCAAATTTTGTTTTGATAATTTTTTCATCTTAATTTTGGTTTCTTAATTTTGGTTTGTAAATTTGACAAAGATATCCACATAAAATAGGTTTAAAAGTTAAAAAATTTAATTTAATTTGTAAAATTTTGATGGACTAACGAATCTATTTATAGATGGTAAACTATTTTGTCACTAGTTTAAATCAATATCATTCGATTAAGATTTGTGATCAAAATTACATTATTTTTAATTGGTGTGAACATGTTAAAATTTTGACTTAATAACTTTTTAACTTTTTTAATTTTCCAAATTTAATAAAATTAATATTTATTATTTATAAAGTTATATAATTCTTTTATATTTTTTTTCTGGTCATTTACATCAATTTATATATTTTATGTCTTTTTCATATATTTTACATTATATTCATTTGTCTTTTTTATTAGTTTCTTATTAAGAGACATTGATGTAATTTATTTATCATTATAATTATTATAATTTTTTTTTATTTTTATATGTTAATAATTAAATACAATAATAATTTTAATTTTAGTATTATAAATTATAACATTATATTTATTTAAAAATATTGTATCTATTATTTAATTATTTTTTTATTACAATCGGTTCAATTATGATAAATAATTCAATAAAAACGATTTTTGTTGGATAAAGATAAGTCTGATTTTAAAATATTAATTTAATCTAAAAGGTTAGAAAAAAAATATGATTTTATAACCACTAGAATTACATCTAGATCTTGTATACTAACATATATGATATTTATAACAATTTTGCCTAACAAGGACTTTCACTAAAAAGTTAGTTCTTTTATTACGTGAAATTAATTTTAAACTTTATAAAGTATGTGGTTTAATTTTTTAATGTATATATATCTATACAAAACATTCAATAAAAGAATTTTATATGACAAACTATAAAAAATAAAAATTTTACACCGATATTAAACATTCATCCAATATGTAGATTTGAATTTAAAATCTATCCATAATTAATATTTCAAATATTTATATAGATATCATAATTCGATTATTGAAAAATCGAATTTTCAACTTTGTTACTTTTATAATTTCTTTTTTAAATTTTTTTTTCATTTTCTTTTAAATAAAAATAATAATAATAATTTTCTTTTTTAACTTTCCAAAATAATAAAATTATATATTTAAAATATACTTATAATTAAAAAATTATTTTAAATATTTTTTTATAAAACCAATATTTATACATTTATATTTAATTAAAAAGATATTAAATATCATGTAAATTTTTGGAAATTATTGAACTTGTAAAGTAAATAAAAGAAATAACTAAAAAAACATTAAAAGTGAATTAATTTAATTTGGGGCTAGTCCCATCCTAACCCTATCACAGCCCACTTTATGTGGGGCTTTAGGGGTTGGGGCTTTTAAAAAGCCCCCTATTAAATAGGCTAGAAAATTGGGACTTGATTTTAGAAGGGATGAGGGTCAATCCATGGGTCATGGCATGGACTCAAATGACACCTCTATTTATAAGGAGAAAGAAGTGAAACAGATGTTATCATAAGCAAAAACTAAAAGTCTAGGTATATTAATTGTTATTATTTCATTCATTTTATTTCTTTTATTATTTCGAATGATTTATATTTTAATGTAAAATTAACTTTTATCATAGGAAAAGTATTTTCATTTTTTATATAAAACAGCACTTTAAATTATATTATCATTTATATTTGTTCGTTCGCTTTTAGTTTCTTTAAACATGTCTACAAGGTAAAATTGAAAATCATAAAATAAAAAGCACTTTAAGTATTTTTATTATGATTAAGAAAATCAATGAAAGTTATTTATTTATCTAAAAAATATTTATGCTAGTAAACTTATAAATAACTTCTTATAATTACTTATGTATTTACTTAGCTCAATAGATGTATTAAATAATGTAGTCCAACCATGTCTTATATGTCTTATCATTTTACAACCATCTAAAATACATCTATTGAAAGAAATATTCACATATTAACGGTGACTAATATCACCAATTTGATATTATTATTGTTATTTACTATAAAATGTCATGTTATTATTTTAATTATTATTCGTTTGAGATAACTTATTATAGTAATATTATTTGATACCACAGTACCAGATTTATAACATGGACTTAAGGCCCAAAAAAATTCTATAAATATATCTAGTATTTTTCAAGAAATACACACTCACATTCATACTTATTTTCTTTTACTCATAAATATTCAAACTTTCTTACTGATTTAATTGTTAGAGAGTCTTTTGTATTTGAATCTCTCATTTGCTTCCACCCTCAAGGAATAGACATAAGATTCCTTAGTCCACTCATATCCTACCACCTATTGTTAGGACTACACTCAAATCCCAATGAGAACAATTTATTTATAAAAATGAATATTTTAATAAATGTGAAAATATTTTTTATGACTTCTTTGATGGATATATGTAATTATTATTTTTAATTAATTCTAAATATTTAAATGACTTGATTAACATAATGATTATGTTTATATAATAACATCGTACTCTTATGACCATCATACTCTTATGACTCTTGAATGATTTAAAAAAGAGCCACCCTTATTTTTGCATTAATTATTTTTATAGATTTTTGTTCTTCTTATGTAGGCACAATGTTATTGTATGAGCACCAAATTTAATAAAACACATTGTTATACATGACTTTGTCATTCTTCAATTTCCAAAACATTATGTATAGTGTGAATTTGCTAGCCTGAGCAATTAGTATGTGGTGCCGAACTTATCAACACCATCTTTATGTCGATTGATAAATGTCACAAGTTAGCACTCGAGCTTTAAAAAGCATTAACATAGATTAGCTGACTAATCATGTATAAGTATGATTGAGCTGTAACACCCCAGTTCAGGAAATATCCTTCTAGAAAGAAGATCTAGTATGGAGAATGTTGGGCAACACCTACAAAACTATAGGCAAGCTCGCCCCAATTAAGAGGGACCCTAAGTTCTTTCTTACCTAATCTCTATTCCAAGTCCTTTACTCCCAACCCACGTTCTTCCTTAGTTCTTCATATACCCTCCCATCTAACCCATGCAATCTTCCTACCTTCGTGACCCTATCCCATTGGAACTTCCTATGTAATTTCCTAATAATTTTCCACATACAAACATGCATTTTGGAGATAGATAAGTAATACAAGGGAATGGTAGAAATAAAGGTTAAGTGTCTTCCTTTCCATTTAGACAACCTCTTTCTTATATTTATTATCATATCATTCCAACAACTTTCTTTCTATGATTTTCCCCTACCTTTATGCTCAGGTATAAAAAAAGGTATATTCACAATCTTACAATTCAACATTATAGAAAATTTTTCAATCCTTTTATTTTGCATACTAATACTTCCTAGCTTAGTCTTACAAAAATTGGCTTTTACTCTAGAAGCTAATTCAAAACATTTAAGAATATTATTCATTACCATTATGTTTTGTGTTTCAGGTGAGCAAACAAATGTTGTATTGTTCGCATTTATTGAGGGTATTTTTTGAAATTGGAGGCAAGAAGAAAGCTTTGGAGGTGTAAGGAGAAGCACTTATGTAGAGCATGCAACAGTGGGAAAATAGGTTGAACAATGGTCAGTGTGGGTCAAGGATTGAATCTTTTGTCAATGACTCACAACGACTATATAAAAATTGGGCTCAGGAGTGGACACAACTTAAGCTCATGACTTAGCAGAATGATTAAATGGGCCTAATCATAAAAGTCCATTTTAATTTTAACCTTATATGAAATTGTTCAAGAGCCTGAATATCGTGAGAGATAACTCTTAGTGCAGCATAAGGGAGATAAATCTAAGCCACAAGAATGAAAACAAAATGGAAGAAGAGGATCCATCTTATCAAAAGGTGCAAACGAAACCAGAGTTGACAAGGGTAGAACACGACAATATCGAAGACTTGGAAGAATATAGAAAAATTGGAAGCTCTCGCAAGAGTAATGCAAATTAGATCCAAGAAGAAGATGTTATACACGATAAGATGAAACTCATAAAGAAGACGCCAATCAAACTGGAGACCATGCTCTAGTGGTGGAATCTAATGGTTGATGAAACAAGTCGTGGGAGGAAAAGATAATTATCAGATATTAATGTGTTATCCTTCTCAAGTGAACCTCACAAAGAAAAAAAAGTCAATATTAACTAAATACAAAGATAAAGACAACTCTAACTCGTCTTCTAGAATACGAAATTTATTTCTAATCGATTAGTTATTATAAAAATTATACAAAAAGATTAATAAAATAAAATAAAATTAATAAGAAGAAAAAGATAAATAAAATAAGTTAAAAATTAATTAACAAAAGTAAATGAAAATAAAAAATAAAATTAAAAAAAGATTAAAAAAAATTGTTGATTTTATTACCCATTCAAAATAGGATTCATCATTTATTATTTAAAAATTATTGTTTAATTAATTATCGTCTTATATATTTCAAATTAATCAATGTATATTTTCAATTAATTTGTTGTTGTTATCACTATTAACCAAAATACATTCTCAATTAAAAGTCAAAACTTTGTAGATTAGTTATAATAAATTTAACTAAAGTACATTCTAAATTAAATATTATTATGTCTAATCATATTTATTCTTTTATCTCTTATATAAAATAAAAAGCTAATTAACCAAAGTATATTTTGGATTAATTCTTATTAAAGTTTGGGTTAAATATGTTTTTGGTCCCTTAACTTTCAGCGAAAATTGGAATTAGTCTCTCTTCAAAACTTTGGCCTAATTTAGTCCCCAAACTTTCGAAATGTGTGAATTTAGTCCTTTTAACTAAATTTTGTTAGGTTTATTTGATGTTTCAAGTGCGTTTCTTGATAGCATTTGAGTTGTTTACACCATTTGACACATTTTTGCTTCAATGTTCACTAAGAAATGCGTTTGAAACATCAAATAAAATTAACATAATTTGATTAAAAGGACTAAATTCACACATTTCTAAAATTTGGGGACTAAATTAGTCCAAAGTTTTGAAGAGGGACTAATTCCAATTTTCGCTGAAAGTTAAGGGACCAAAAACATATTTAACCCTTAAAGTTTTTACATTTAATCAAAGTACATTATCAATTATTCACAAAAACTGAATCACATGAAAGTTTCTAAATTTAATTAAAGCAGATTTTCAATTAAAACTAAAAACCATTAGATTTATATGATTGATATGTTATGTAAATTTAATATCGTGTTAACTTTGTTACAATGTAAAAATCATTACTTTTACTTGATTAATCTGCAAAAAAACATGTATTAAAATAAACCACAACAATAATCAAAAGAATAAACCATTTATTACATTTTAACATCGAAATTAATTAATAACTTATAATAATCAATCCCAAAAACTTAGAACTCCATTAAATACATAAATAGAAAAAAAATGTATAGAGCATGAAAGGTGAGAGATGACGAAATTAGGTTCTCCAAAAGGTTCCTAATCTTCCTTACCGTGTTTCCCTATGCCTCTTCATATATAAATTGGATTGAGTTTTGTTTTGGGTTTTTCCTCTTGTTATAGTTTTTTTTTCTGATAATGTAATATTCTCTCATTATATTCTAAATAATCCAATATCTTCAAGATATATTTGATTGTTGTGAAAATTTAAGAATATTTAAAATTTTTTGACAAATATTATCTTTTGATATTTACTAATATATTTAAATAAGGTAATTATTTAAAAATATCAAATAAAATATTTAAAGATATATTTTTCACCAAATGCCTTTTAGCATAAACATTTATTAATTATTGAAGCCATTATAGAAAAAATCATCAACGTCCAATTTTTGTTTTCGTTCATTTTTTTCCTAGCTTAGTCAAATTTTTTAATTCTTTTATGTTTTATTTTGCCTCTTCATGTCATGCTTTGCTTGGATTTTTATGGTTTTAATTATTTTTTGTTTTTGGATTGATCTTTAATGGATCATTAAACTTTAATAATTTATTTTCACATTTTTATGGGCTCAATTTAACTGTAATTACACTAATCCATCTCAAACTATTTAAAGAATAAATATACAATTAAACAATTATTTTTAACATGTTTTTATATTTCATGTTTAATAAATTTAATTATAACAAATCTAATTAAAAACCAATTAAAAATCTAATATTAAAAATTAAATAAGAATATAAAGGTTTAGCTATTCATTCCCCTGATAACCCTGTCTCTGTTATTGACATAAATAGTTGTAATAGGCTATTCTGATTAGAAATAATTCAATAGAAGCTCTCCAATTATGGAACATAGGAAAAGTCCTAGGGTTTACATACACAAGAGAGGATGCAGACATAATAAAAGGATAAAACTTATTCGCTTGACATATTCAACAAAAGACTAATATTTTTATAACTACTATTATCAATTGTTAAAAATATTTTTTGTTTAAAAAATATTAAATTACGAAATCACAAGTAAGTATGAATGAAATTTCATCGCTATACTTTTGAAAATTATTATATTTTTCTTGTAACCCTAAGTAGATAGTTAGAGAAAAAAATAATATAAGTACAAAGTTTGATTATATGTAACCTACTAAGATTAATAATATGTAAGGGTAGGGAACTTTGAAAGTTTTTTTATCAACAAGAAACAAACATATTATTAATGGCATGATTCATCTCTATGAAAACCAATTATATTTAAGAAAAATGTTTTTTTAATAATTTTTTTGACAATTTTTTATAACATTTATGTGGTAGTTCGGTCTATTTCTTGTTAACGTAATCTTAAATAAAAAACTAGGGTTACCAAAAACGTTGCATTGAATTCCATGGAATAAGTTATAATAAAAAATATTTTGAGAATAGCAAGTAATTAATTTATTATTTACCAGTAAATGTGATAAATATTAAAAAGATATTATCAAATATCGGTACTCGGAGAACCGTTTAAATCTACTATAATCCCAACAGATAAGAAAAGAGTAAATTACCATTGAGTCCCCGTCTCGAGCATAGGATTAGAGATGGGCCAATCCGTGGAAGAAGGTTGTTTTTTTTAATTGAATTTAAAATTCGAAACGATACACTCTGACGTTTAACAGCAGTGTTAAAGATTTGTGGTTATTTTTTAATTGAATTTAAAATTAAATAATAGACTACGAAGAGCACTGTTACGGATATGTGCGTTTTGAAATTAGGTAGAAAAGAAGGAATGGAAAGGACGGAGAGAGGAAGAATTAAAATGGAAAAAAGAAATTGATATAGTAATAATAAGTCGTATGGAATAAAAAATATTAAAAAAAGTTATCCACAAAAGCACTTAGTTGTCAGATGAGTCATCGCGAAAGTTGCAATGTCTCAAACCTAATCCAGTGAGACGCGGACACCCCACAGCTGTAACCCTATTCTCCGCACGTGTCACGCCAGAAGCCCTAAACCCAATCCAACTCACTCCTCCTCTCTGGTTGGTTTCAGTTTCAATCTAAATTTCAATTTTCAATTTTCAATTTATGTTTTCACATTCCAATTAGTGTCCGCTGGTAGAACCCACGTGCCCACTCCACACCTTCCTCCTTTTCTCTCTCGAGTTTCCAACGCAACAACAGCCACAGGAGTTGTTGAAAATAACAAACATTTACTGTTGTTACCCTTCTACCTTCTCAGACGCACGCCACAACAAACACCTTCTCAGACACAACACAACACTAACAAACGTTTGCAACACCTCGGTTTCGGTTTTCCCATAATACAACTGTAACTACATCAAACCAAAAGCCTAGTGTGAAATTATTGACTTCAAATTTCAAATCCACTTTGTCCCATCCCACCTGGACTTCCACCTCATCGCTCCTCTCAACGCCATGAAAATAGGTCAGGTTCTTTCTCTTCTCTCTAGCCCTTTCTCTAATTTATTATCAATACCAATTGCTCCAAGATCCGTGCTCAAACTTTCTGCTTTTCTTAACTAGTATTCTTCTGTTTATGTGTCCCACAGTCTTTGCCTTTTTACCGGGTTTGGTTTTTCCATTACACAATGCTCTCTTTCTTTATTTTCTTTTTTGTTATTGTTATTTCGGGTTGCTTTGCCGTGTGACCTTTCATAGAATTCCAATTTTCTGTTACGTCTTTTCCTGCTTGTTTCTTGATTCTCATACTTTGTTTCTTTATTTTGTTTTTTCCTTAGTTCTTTAAATATCCTGACGAACCTGAATTGTTTTTGTTTGATGTTATTGCTAGCTAAGGAAAGTAATTTTTGGTGTGTCCGTGTCTGTGGCATTCTCTTAAACAGCAACACGATTCCTGAAAGGAGTTGCTTGGTGCTAATGCTTATGCTTGCTTAGATTTTCAACCAAATCTCTGATTTCAGAAAGATTTAATTTGATATATGGGGTTAAGTTTTGGTTTGGTTTGCGGATCTAGAAAAGAGAGGGAATTATCATGTAGTGTAAAAATATAGCACCATCTCATGAATTAGAGGGAGGGCAGAAAGGGAAATTTTACCTTTGTTTGATTAGGTTTAGTGAAGATAAAAAAAGGACTTGCAAAATAAATAAATTGTATAGTTGAGAAGGATATTTCATGTTTTTTTGTGTTGAGCTGTATTGCTTCCATTTCATCTCTTGTTTGAAAGTAATAGATTGGTCCAGAAAACTAAGGGCATTGTCAAAGCAGATAGATGGAAAATATAGTATAATAAAATTCCCTTTTTAATCTGTGGCATCTGACAAAGTACTCAAGAATTGCAATTGCATATATTTGATTTGAATGAACCTCTTTAAATGACCTAAAACGCAATTGATACACTAAATGACCTAAAACACAATCGTCACTTTGGTAAACCTGACATAATACTCAATAGCATGCAATAGCATAGAAGTGGAGAGGCCTTGAACTGATCTGAGATTCAAGTATCGGCGATTGAAGCTGCACTAGTGGCCAAAACAGTGACTTTTTGTGTGCTATAGAGGGGCTTCCATGATATATAGCCTTCAAATTCCCATTTTGACCCCTTGAATAGTGTTGCGCTTTAGAATTGGTTTTTTTTTTTTTTCATGTGCCGCGTTAGTTTTTCTTCCTTTATATATATCAGTTCATATTGTAACAGTTTTTATGTAATTTGTTATGTTCTTTTTCTAAATTTAACTGTTATCTTTCATTACTATGTTGTTATTGCTTGTAGATTGGTGGTGGTTTTGAGTGTAAACTGACAGTGGGACTTGATATGTGTGACACATACCATTTATAGTTTGTATTATAACATTAAAAATAAAGGTCATCACACATCCTGCTATAGAATTTTCAAAGTTGGCTGCATCATTGTCTGAGATTGATTACCAGGATTCTAAATTCACATAACTGAAATTGCACTTATGAATATACAAACACACATCAATTTTTGCATGACATAATTATGTTATCCTTGTGTCTCTACTGCTTTATGCTTCATTCAAGGTTTGTTTTTTAGTATTTATTCATTGTACTAATTTTCTGATAGTTAATGGTTACAAGAGCATTAGTTTATCCAAGTTATAAATGGCTGGTTGGGGTTTGACTACAGGAGAGAATTGGTGAATTGGTAGAGCCAAACTTCATTAATTGAAAAGTGGGAGTCTGGTTACCCCGTAATGACGATGTAAATTCCATTTGTAAAGGAAATGTGTAATTAAATATTTCTTTGGTGAATGAAGCACACGAAATAATATTTTAAACTCATTTACACTATAATTTTGCAGTAGATTTGATAGTTTCTGCTATTTAGTGTCAGTGGTTTTGCCATCTAATTTATATTTGTTGTATTCAGTGTGTGTTTTCTGACATAGGAATCTATTCAACTTGATCTTATGACCTCCACAGATATCAGCATTTGATCATAGGTCCTTTTTTATTTTTGTGGCTGAGAGGAACTGATTCCAAACTATTCTATATGGGGGCTGGGGAAGAGAGCACAACTAAACCTTCAAAGTCATCTTCATCAGTTCAGGTCTTTCCCCAACTCTCTTCCTGCTCTCTTTTTATTTTGCCTCTTCTTCCTCTTGTGTCTCCTTATCCTTATCTTCTCTGTTTACACTAGCAGGAGACACCAACAGTGCCTTCATATCCTGATTGGTCAAGCTCCATGCAGGTTGGAATATATGTTAAATAGGTTCATCAGCCTTTACTTATGCATGCTGAAGCACTTCAGCAGATAAATTACGTTGATATCTAATGCATTTGCTTTTCACTAGGCCTATTATTCTCCTGGAGCCACTCCACCCCCCTTTTTTGCCTCAACTGTTGCTTCACCAACTCCCCATCCCTTTTTATGGGGAAGCCAGGTAAATCTAGTAAATCATTTGGGATATATTCAATTATACTTTATGGAAGAGAATCTCATTTACAATTTTGTTATTTTTCCAGCATCCCTTGATGCCGCCATATGGGACTCCAGTTCCATATCCAGCTTTATATCCTCCTGGGAGTATCTATCCTCATCCAAGCATGGCAGTGGTAAACCACTTTTTCACACTCTAATCCCTGGAATGCCTCTATGCCTGATCAGAAAAGAATGAATTTTTATCTGTTTGTAGGCAACTATTTTCACTACTTTACTATAGATGGGCATTTTGATTCATAATCTATCTTTTTTTTGTTGGTTTTAATCATATTGCTAGACTCCGAGTGTTATCCAGCAAAGTACGGAGATTGAAGGGAAGGGAGCTGATGGAAAGGATCGAGACTCGTCGAAAAAATTGAAAGGAACTTCTGCAAATACAGGTTCCAAAGCAGGAGAGAGTGGAAAGGCAGGCTCAGGTTCAGGCAATGATGGCATGTCGCAAAGGTTTGGCAAACAACTGAATGAACTAATTAATTGAGATCTTTTCTACTTCTTTCTCTTCAATATACATTTTTAAAATGAATTTCTATTAAAAAAATATGAAACAGTGGTGAAAGTGGTTCGGAGGGTTCATCAAATGCCAGTGATGAGAATACTAACCAACAGGTAAATAACAGATTACCATTAGTAAATGTGCTTTCACTTGTTTTTGTAAATAATAACTGTGCTGAAATATAAACAAGCCCTGTTTTTCTTTTGCAATCACTTGGCTTTGTTATTTTGATGTTCACAGCAAAAGTCTGAATGGTGTAGTTAACACCCTGATTTTTCTCTAAACTGTTTTTGGCTTCTTTTTTCTGATGTTTCTCCACAGGAATCAGCTACAAACAAGAAGGGAAGCTTTGACTTGATGCTTGTCGATGGTATTCATCACCTCCATTCATGATTATCTTTTTTTCCTTCTCAATTGCTGAGATGAGTTATCGTTTCCATTAACTTTTCAGGAGCCAATGCCCAGAACAATTCTGCGGGTGCCATTTCTCAATCTTCTGTGCCTGGAAAGCCTGTTGTCTCAATGCCAGCTACTAATCTTAATATTGGAATGGACTTATGGAACCCCTCATCTGGTGGTGCAGAAGCTGCAAAAATGAGACATAATCAATCGGGTGCCCCAGGAGTTGTTGCCCTTGGTGAACAATGGATACAAGTATGAGTCGTACAGTTGTTTTGCTAATCATGTTTTGCTTTTAGTGGTGAACAAATAAACATTCCTTTACGTATAATAATTATTTGAAAAGCAATTTTTTGTTGATACTGTACATCATGTTCCTAGGTATGGTCACTCAATACTATGAGGATTTTGAAGGAAGGAAAAAAGTCCTTAAAGTTAATAGATTGTGTTGCCTAGATTATCTTTTGTTTGAACTTGATTAGTTGGTTTTAGGCTTAACAACACTTTTGAGTCCTTCTACTGTTGCCAAAATTTGATTTTGGTCATTTTTTATCATGTGTAAATTTGGCCACCTATTAATATAGTGCAATTCTGGTTCATCTAATTATTCAATATCCAATGTTTGTGTTGAAGTTGTACTCTCCTGGGCTACCATGTTAGCACTTTCATGCTGATGTGGTGGCACTCCTGCGTTGTTATGTCAACATCTCTATGAAATATTAGACATCAAGTTGGTAGATGGCCCAAAATTGTAAAATAGTATAGGGATCAATCAAATCTGTGCAAAAAAATTAGGAGGACCAAAGTAGAACCCCAACCCCAACACTACAGTGATAAAAAAGTGTAATTAACTATTGCTTTTATTAGTATAACTACTGTAAGAGTATATCCTCAAACAGAAAAGAAAAACTAAAGTAAGAGTATAATAGTAACATATTTTTAATATCTATGCTTGATTTTGGTAGGATGAACGTGAGCTGAAAAGACAGAAGAGGAAACAGTCGAACAGAGAGTCAGCTAGGAGGTCAAGGTTACGCAAGCAGGTAACTTTCGTCTAATATCTATTTCATGCACCTTTGTTACTGGGGAAGATTAGAAGTATTTTCAATTGCTTCATATTTTGAGGCTAGAAGCTATATTATTTGACTATGCAGGTTCTTTCATACTACCATTTTACAATTTAACAGAGAATAACAACGTGTTATGCATTTTTTTGTACTAACCAGGCTGAGTGCGAAGACTTACAAAAGAGGGTGGAGACACTGGGAAGTGAGAATCGAAAACTCAGAGAAGAGCTTCAGAGACTTTCTGAAGAATGCGAGAAGCTTACATCTGAAAATAATTCAATCAAGGTACCATTCTTCCTTCTCGAGTCCTTTACCTTTTGCAATTTATAGATTTGACATGTCTGAACTCACGACATCAAATTTATCTTTTGAACATAATTGCTTTAAACAGGAAGAGTTGGAACGGATGTGTGGGCCAGAAGCAGTTGCTGACCTTGGATGAACCATCGACACGTTCCTCGGTGTAGTGTTTGATGGTAACGACAAAATTTGATAGTTTCTTAATTAAGACGAATCTGCAGCTGGAATTTTCTTATGAATGGCCCGGTCTCTTAATTGAGAATAGGATATAATGTTTTTCCTTGTTATACTAATTTATATCATTAACCCTCAATTGTAATTGCCCCTATGATTTTACATGTCATTTGTTTGTAATATTTACCAACCAGTACCGTAGAATAGACAAATGTAGGCTACTTGAGCTCTTCTGTTCAGAACATAGTTTTGCAACTGGTGTTGAGAGTCTTGCTTCAACTTTTGAAATCTTCATTACTTCACTTTAGACTCATTTTTTGTTCGATACTATTCATGTTCTTGTGTTAAGCTGATTGAAGAATGTTATAACCCTAACGCACGTTATTATTACCTGCCAAAACTACATCCCTTCTCGCCGAAATTTTGCTTCCTGAGGGATTTTGATTTTCGTATTTTAGTTAAGAAGGCATCTTTGTCAAACATAATTCTTCTTACCTTCTAACTCAAGTCCTTGTGGTTGTTTCATTTGGTTTCCTCAAGATTTTCATGTAGGAATATTGTTTTGATCCATATGCTAACTCAAGATTAAGCTCAACAACAATGTCTGTTAGAATCTTTATGGATTTGTGTATTTCAGTATTTAACTCATGCCAAATAGTCTACATTAGCTGACCATAAAAAGTTAAATGGTCTGTTTATCAATCTCCGCCATAATGCTTCTTTCTCAGCTTCACTACTAATCTTTTATAACTTTTGTTTTATAAGCCATTTCAGCTTCATTGAAGTCAACATTATTATTGATAATATACTTCTTAATAAAATGTGAGCATAGACAATATAATCAAATATTCTCAAATTCATTTTATTAAAGGAAGGACCTAACTCAATTCCTCGAGGGTCTTCATATTTAGAGTAATTAAGGACATATGCTAATAAGGTCAATAATGATGATAATAACTTCGGTCCAAAACACCTTTAAAAATTTCAGTATTGAATAACACGTCTTATTCTTTCTAAAATAATCTTATTGAAAATTTTTATCAAGTCATTCTTTTGAGAATTTGTTATTGTATATTTTTTATTTCTAAAACTCCACAATCCCTAACCGTAGAGATTAAACATCTATGTCAAACTTAACAATACTTTAAATATAATGGAAATGTAGCGAGAGAAATTAATTTGTTCTTTAAGATTTTTCTCTGCTAAAGTATTCAACTTATCAAATTGTAAAGCATTATTAGATAAAACATAATTTTAAAACATTAAAACTGAGATAAAAGTTTAGTATAATCAAAATACAATATTTTTTATATTGTTCTATCTCTAATTATTATTGTTTACTATTCTAATAAGATTACTAACCATAAAATAGTTATACGTAACATATTTACCTAACCTTTATAGCATCTTAGTTGAGTATATTAGTATTTTTACCTGTGCAAAGCACAATTCTTTTTCTTAAAGTGGAATTTATTTTTATTATTAAAAATGTTTTTTATTACATAAAAAATATAAGATTGATGTGATATTTTTTGTATAATAATTGATTTGATTTAAAAAATTAATGAGTGCTTATTTAAATTCAAATGTATTGTAAATATTTTATTACAGCTTATCAATGTATAATTTATCGTATCATGTAAATATTTTATTACAATTTAATAAAAAAGTATCATATCTATGAATTAAATCATATAGAGAGAGAGAGAGAATATGCATTATATTATAAAAAAAATTGAATTAATATTATTGTAAGATAATATTTTAAATATAGTAATTTAAATTGTTGAGTAAAGTGAAACTATTTATGAAATTAATATTTCTTGTGTTGAATATTCATTCATGTAAGGAATATTCATTCATGTAAGGAGATATAGACCAAACCCAAAATACAAATAAAAAATAAAAACAAACAAACTGAACATAAAAGATAAAAACAAGGCAAAAGATAATATATCTAACACTCTCACTCAAGTTGACACGTCTAGTATCCTCTTAGGCAACGATTTAGAGCGTCGATGTTACTTTTTTTCCTCTCTCAGATTCGTCGTGCGTGATCACACGTCCTGTCTCCTCTCAAGCAGCTATTCAGAGCATCGATGTTGCTTTTTTTTCCTTTTTCAGGTGCCTTGATTGAAGAATCTTGAATTTTTAAGGTTTTTGTCTCATGTTCATCCATGACTTCTTTCATTGGGGTTTCTTCTAACTTTCCTTTTGTCACAATTGCGTTTAACCCATCCATATATGTTTTTTCCCATGGCAAAGATGAATTTTATTAGTTTATTTATAGTTGTGGTGACTCTTCAACAATGACCTCTTTATCCATTGGAAGTCAATAATGCATTTCTGAACGACGATTTGCAAAAAGAGATTTACATGGAGCAACCTCCCAGATTTGTTGCTCAGGGGAGTCTTTTGGGTTGATATTTCGTCTTCTATGTCATCTTCATAAGTCATTAAGAATTTGGTGTTACTCGAGTGCAAAAACAAATATTTTCATTAAGTTTATTGATTATATTAGTAGCAAGTTTGTGCATATAAATCGTATGTACCAAGCTTGCTTCTAATATAATCAATAGACTTAGTAAAAATATCTACTTTTGCACTCGAGTGACACCAAATTGTTAATGATTTGCAAAGATGACATAAAAGACGAAAAATCAACCCAGAGGACTCCTCTTGAGCAGCAAATCTGGAAGGTTGCTCCATATAAATATCTTCTTACAAATCGTCATTATGGAATGGATTGTTAACATTCAATGGATAAAGAGGTCATTGTTGAAGAGTCACCACAACTATAAATAAACTAACAAAAATCATCTTTGTCAAGGGAGAAAAAACATATATGAACGTGTCAAACGCAAAAGTGACAGAAGGGAGATCAGAAGAGTCAATAGCGAAAGAAGCCATGGATGAACATGATAGAGAAACCTTAAAAATCAAAGATTCTCCAATCAAGCCACCTAAAAAAAGGAAAAAGAGCAATTTCAATTCTCTAAATAACTACCTGAGAGGAGATGGGACGTGTGACTATGTACAACAAACCTGAAAGAGGAAAAAGAGCAATCTCGACACTCTAAATCACTGTCTAAGAGGAGACGAGACATGTCACACGCACGATGAAAAATGAAGTAGATCCATAGCTTCAAAAGGCGTTGAAAGTGCATAGGAACTCCGATGAAGGCGTCATTGGCGGCACGGTGGTCACCTAGACAAGACGATCAAAACCGTGTGATCATTGGTCGAAACCGGAACTCTGATAATGCCAGCGATTGATGATGACAATAGTCAATGGAGCCGCTGACAACGATAGGTGTAGTGGCAAAGGCAACAAAAAAAAATTTCCTCAAAAGAACCGAACTCTATATACTATATTGAATATAGCAAAAAATTATGTATGAGATTAGTCTCCCTTTTATTAAATATACACATAGGATCATCTATTTATAATAGAAAAAATATGAACTAAACCCAAAATACAAATAAGAAATAGTAACAAACTAAAGATAGATAAAGAAAAGATATGGATGATATATATAATATAAGTCAAATATAACTTTATAAATTAAATAAAAATGTTATACATTACATAAATCTATTTTTAT
The DNA here is from genome assembly GCF_029865625.1 of Vigna umbellata. Classification (NCBI taxonomy): domain Eukaryota; kingdom Viridiplantae; phylum Streptophyta; class Magnoliopsida; order Fabales; family Fabaceae; genus Vigna; species Vigna umbellata. The sequence continues at coordinate 88,057,478 of NC_142165.1, read as the reverse complement.
ATATTTTACATAAAAATAATATAAAATAACACTAAGAAATATAGCATTAAAATAATTTTAAAAAATGAAGTACAATAAGAAATAATTAAAATAAAATAAATTTGGATCATATATAATAATGATTACTAAAATTCGACACATATTATTAAAATTTAAATATTAAATAAAATTAATTCAGTAAAATAAATTATCATACATAATTATTAAGAAAAGGAATAATAAAATTAACAATACCTAATAGAATCAAATTATTGAAAAAAACAGTTAGACGCCTTTATAACACATTATTATAACGACGTGTCCAATACATAGCTCCAAGCACAAGCTCTTACATCGTATCTTGTTAATGGATAGTTTTTGTGCTTCCCACAGAAGACACAAACATATGTAGACTAAACCACAAATCAGATACTGTCCACTTGTTTTGGATTAAAAGAAAAGAAAAAGAACTTGGTACTTTTTCATTTTTGTTTCATTTATATATTCAGTTTAGAGAAGAGATGGAGGGATAAAAACATTATTAGGTAATTTAAGATATCGATAAGTATACTAACTCTATCGTTGATAAGCCGTAATTTTTTAGAAACAAGTTTAAACCTTACTAAATAAAAACTCTAATCCTTTAGATAATTTTATTAAAAATTCACATTAAATTTATATGTTTAAATTGATTAATTGATAAAGATTCTAAATTTATTACCCAATATTAAATACCAACAAACAAATCAATAACTATGCAATTAAAAACAAAAACATAACACCACAGAAATGAAAAAGAAGTATGTTAAATATCACAAATAAAAAAGAGTGAAGATACATTTGGTCCAATCCTAATATATAAGGGAGTTAGTTACTCCTAGACATTCTCATCATTAAAAAAAGGGATAGATGATGAGTGTGTCCAACCTGTGCTTTTGTCGTCTCTCCTATAGGCTAGTCCCAAATTCCCAAAAGATATTTAATTCTATGACGTATTCTATTTAATGATTTTCGTAACACACAAATCGTTGGGCGAATTGGAATTGTTGGACGACTTGACTTCTTTCCTTAGATGGCGTAGTCTTGCTTGCTAGGGAAAATGGACCGAACTAACTTAGCCTGTAAATTGCACTAAAATGAATTTTACTTGAATGATAATCCTTGGTTATTCTTCAATCTTCTTTAAGCCTTATTATGAACACTAATGTTTTAAAAGATAATTTATTATAAAATTGAAAATACTTTTATAAGAGTTGTTCTGTTTATTGTGTTTTTTTATATGAATAAGTTGTATTCATACACTAATGCAAAAAAAAAAACTTATGATATCAATTGCACCACGTTGACCCAAAATTCAACGTTAAGAATATGTCGCAACATTTTTTAAATATTTCATCCAAATTGACATAAGATCCTTCACAACAGACAACAATTAACAATTTGACGTTCATCCCAAGTCCAATAAGCGTTAAATAATGTCGGACTACCTCAGGTCTAACTTCATTTAACCTTTGTTGGCCTTAGGGTCGAAGTCAAGTTAGTAATTAACGTCTGTTGTGAGGGATCCAATCTTAATTTGACTTTTAAAATTTCAAAGTGCTCTCACTTTTCTCTTGTTTGCGAAAATTGCAACAACAACATAAACTTGCAGAAGCAAGTTCTTCAATCATTTCACTTCATATTATTGTAGTGATGCTCGTTTTGGCTCAAACTTTCATTTTCTGTTATTGTATTTTACATTAAGGTTGGTGTTTCATTTCACATTTTCTGTTATTTATCACAAATTCAGAATTCTAAAGATTTGGTGATGAAAAACTTCAAATGGTCATAACTTTTGTTACAGACCTCGGATTGAAATACTTCAAAACTAAAAGTTATTGAAAATGGCATGATGAATGCACGGACCAATATTAAAAGGAGATTGAGTTTCTGGAATTTTCAAAAATCAATCATTTAAGGGATAATTTTATTTTCTTAGCAACTTTTTACTCACTTTTTTTATATTGTATACTTTTATTTTAAATACCCACATTATTTATAAAATTCTAAAAATTTTATTGATGTATTCTTGTATTATATTGACTATTTTTTTAAAAAAAACCTCACTTGATGTTTGTTATTTCTACAACATACATTAACAAACATAAATGTATAAATATAACATATGTAAGTTGACGTAGGTTTAAAAATCACATACATCAATTTACCAACCTCCGTTACAATATTAGACCTTCAACAAACATCAAAATCTAAAATAACATATTAAAAATCCTTTTTTGTTAGTAATAGATAAAAGAGAATAAATAATATTAAGTAATAAAAAATCTTGTTAAAATAAAATAAATGTAATAACGTTCAAAAAGTTCGCTAATAAACACATTTATAAAATTAACAATACATAAAAGTATCAATAGGACTAATTTTTTTAAAGTATACTAATATTTTTAACAACTGGAAAGTGAAATTATTTGTTAAGGTACTTTCACTTACAAGATCAAGACCTTGAGATTGAGATCGTGACCTCAAGACCCCGTAAACGATAATGAATTAAAGACTTTTATATTATAAGATTAATTAAAAAGATAATGATACTTTCACAATATTTTTTTGACAACATTTTAATACTATCTACATGTCATTATGTGATTGGTCTATATTGATGTTTATGATTATTATTATTGATTGTGGAATAATTTTGAACCAATCACATGATAACACGTAGATGTTATTAAAATGTTGTCAAATTATCATTATCCTAATTAAAAAAACACATAATTTTATAAACATTATCTCAGCATGTGAGAACATTGTGATTTACAATTAAAGTACAATATGAAGAAAAAAAATCATTTACCCTGTCAATGTACCAAAGAAAAAAATCAAATTATTTGTAACACAGATGCATCTACTAAGAAAAACATGATTGGCTAATAATGTCACAATGCATATCTTAGTTTAGCAAGTTAATCCGATAACATTAATGGTTGCACTAGTTATATAAAAATGGAAATGATCGTGGTTGTGTATAGTCCTTGTGATTTCTCATTTTTGTAGTTATCTACAATTAGAATTTATTTTGTGTCAAATGGAAAGACACCTATATATCGATCACTGAATCTTAGTTAGGAAGATACCTGCCATTGTATATTAACGTAATCAATTCCACTAAAAACAATATAAGCTAAATTAGCCATTTACAATCATACCACATATGAGGAGACGTTTGAACCCAAATTTTCAACTATATTATTATTACTATATCAATAAAATTATAATAACATTCATAACAAAAATATTAATAATATTATCGACTAAAATATCTCCATCTTCTTCTCAATTCCAACTACGTAATGCTCCATCATCATTAGACTATGATAATGTCATTTATCAATTCAACCATTCATTTATCATCCATACCTATATGTCACTCTTTATTGTCCACCAATGCCATAATTTGAGAAATATGGTCGAGTATGTCAACCATTTAAGTCGGTGACTTCTTTGAGGCATTTCAATTTACTTACGTGTGAGCTTAAAGTTTCATAATATATAAGATTGTACTTCATCAATATGTTCTGAAATTTTAAGTAAAAGTGGTGTTTCACTTTTATGCCCATAGTCCTTACTCGGCTCAATCACGTAGATATTTTTTTTTTTGTTTTTTTTTTTATTTAGTTCTTCTTGATCTTAACACTACACATGTCAAGAAAAAGCTTTGGATTTGATTTTTGACTAGAGGAAAGAGTAATGAATCAATAATTATTTTTTTATATAAATAAACGGAAACTGAAATTCTATATTAAACTCTTTTTCAATAAATTGTTTTGTTTGGTTAAATTTATGGGTATTTTACTATCTCGATTCCTAATATTTAATGACTAAAAGAACTGATGTTGACAAGACTAAAATAAAATGAAGACTTTAGTGTACGTGAGTTTAAGGCTAATTATAACATGATGGTTTTCTTCTTCTTTGTGACTAAGATGATTTAGGGTGTGTTTGTTTTTTAAGTTGGATTTGGAAAAGTGGATTTAAGGGGAAAAAGAGATGAGAGTGAGATTGTTTGGATTAAGAGAAAAAATAGTGAGAAATAAAAAGATTTGAAATGAATGATGGAATTTTTTTTAATAGAACTAAATAATATATATGATTAAAGAAAGGAAACTTAAAAATTAAAGAGTGCAAACAAAATAAGAGTTTAATAAACATCACTAATGCCTGAGTGTAATAAAAAGAGTTGTTTTTTTGCGAAAGCATTTGTTACATAACGGTTAATAGAGAATTATCTTGATAATGGAAAGAATATATTTATATAGTAACAGTTATATATAAATATTCTGTTTATATTCTATAGTAAGGATTGGAATTTTTAGTAAGCATGATGAGATGTCAACATGTTACATCTTCAAATATTTATGGAACTATATTTCTTTTTATAGAGAAACTTTGATAAAGAAAAAAACAATTAACCTCCTTAAACCGTTGTGCTATAAGAGTAGTGGTAATAATAATAGAAAATAACACTTTTTCTAAGTTTCTTTTCATTCTAATTTGAAAATGAGAGACACTGATTAATAGGGTCCATTTCAATTTTAACTATTCAATAAAAAAAAGCCTATAATAAAGAGTGAGCATGAAACAAATATGGCTAAGTTCCTAGCGCCATGTTGCTATTTTTCTCTATCTCTTAAAGCAATGTGTGGGTCCCACTCGAGAGTTGTCCTGAAGAAACATGGCAACAACAGGGATTAATAATGGAGGAAGACAAGGGATTACAATGGTTTAAAGAAAATACACATTAGAGTGTCCACAACAATATTAGAGAATAATTAGTGGCAATGCAATTATTCAATTGTATTTTTTTTTTAATTTTACACTCATGCAAATATGTTTTCTTGGCTGTTGTTGCAACCATATTTGAATCGTTATTCCATCTTCTTTTATTTCCACATTTTTTATTGGATCGGGCATTCAAATAATCCTTAAGACGCGTCTCTAGAATATTTGTAATTAAGGGTCAAAAGCTTCAAATAGTTATAATTGTATGTAAATTATATTGAATAACGAAAACAACGATGATTGAAACTTACTTACAATATTCAATATTCATATGTTGGTAAAAAAAACATTGATATTGTCATATTTAAATACTTTTTTTCTAAGCTACTTATGTGTTGTACTTAGAAATTGTTGGTGTATGTGTTTAAGATACTCATATTTGAAGGTAAATACAGAAAGAATATAATTTTTAGGAATACAAAGGCTGATGTTTTTTTCTTCTACTCAACTAAAGATCTGGCTGTGCTAGAAAGGTAGTTTGCAGGTTAGGAAATATTGATAGATCACATGAAATTGTGGAACGAAACAAAGAACAATACTGTTGCTCAGTAAATCTTGGGACGATAAAAGATCATTTACACTGAATACACTGATAAAGTTTTTACTCTTTTTCTGTCATTTTGTGAGATTGAAACTATGACAAGTCTATAAAGTGCAATTACATTTTGAAAACATATAAAAAGTAAGATTGTCTGCCTTTATAATATTATTGTGTGTGCATTTAAAGATTAATAAATACAGAAATGAACTTTGCAGCATTAATGGATGAGTGCAACTAATAGTTGTTAGTTTTGCCTGGCTCAGCTCAAGTAATTTGTAGTCATTTAAGTAAGCATTGCTTAGAAAAGAAAGTGTTTCAAATTTTCTTAATTTAAAGATTAGTCTCCTAAAAATAAGAGATAAGGATAACAAAAATATCCGCATCCACGTATATCTGCGGATAAAATTTACGACAAATAGTTGGTATTAATGAATATTTATTATTCGCGAATGCAGTTAGCGGGTATTTTAATATTTTTTTATAAACGAGTCGGAAACTGGTATTATACTATATGTACATGTAGATATTCGTTTTCCTAAAAAAATAAAAATAAAATTTAATTATATTTTATTAAGTTAAATTTAATTAAAATTAAAATTAATTTATATTTTATAAAATTAAATTTTAATTTATATTTATATTTAATTTAATTTATATTATGTTTTATATATTTTTTATGATTTTATTTAAATTTTATTTTAATAATTTATAAAATATGTTTTTTAAATATTTGTGACGGCAAATATATCATCCGTGGAGTTTAATCGCAAATATTTTTTAAATAAGTAGCAAACGGATAATAAGTAAATTCATTTTTTCGAATCAAATTAAGAATAGACATTATTCATACCACTTGTTTTTATCCAATAATATATAAAAGAAATAGAATAAAAGAAATAGAGTATGTAACAATATGATTTTGGGATTAAACTTAAATTAGATTGATCACTTGCTTCTTACTCAAGAAAATACGGCATTTAAGACGCATCTTTGTCCAAATGTTGAAAACCTACTTTAACCACCCTTTAACTCAACAAAAAGTTTAAAAAAGGTACAATAGTTGACAAAAGTTTATTGGATGGAAAAGAGAGAAATCTCAAAAGCACAAGGACCATAAGGTACGATTAGTGTATGTTTTGTTAATTTAACATGATCAAAAGTCGTCACTAGTATAAATGGAAAATAATTAAATTAAAATATAACTTTTTTAATTTTATTTTGCCGGTAGAAAGTTGAATTTAAACTAATATCTCATAAATAATAGATTAAATTATTTTTTACAAATCAAATGCTACATAAATACTATTTGATCTATCCGATAAATTATTATACTTATATTTCACTATAAGTTATTTAAAGTAAAAGAAGAATAATAGATTCATACACTTTAAATTCCACGTCGATTAAGAATAAGGTTAATTTATAATATATAAATAGATAGTAAATTTTATTTTATAAGTTGATTTTGTGAAGTTGAGTTATGTTTAAAGTCAACTTCTTAATATGGTATTAGAGTTAGGACTATAACTTATCCTAACGATATTTATTATTTGTTAGACATATTGTTCACTATATATAATTATCTATATTAGCGATATTTGTTGTTTATTAAACATATTATTTCACATGCTATCAGACCGTTATCGAACTATACATTAATGTCTAGTCTCACACTCGAAATGATTGAATTTTTATATTTAAAAAAAAATAGGAAAAAATAATATTAAATAAATGTAAAAATTTATATATGTAAAAATATATATTTTTTATTTAAAATATTTTTAAGAATGCTTCTGAAAGACACTAAACACTTAATTTAAAGAATAGAAAGATATTATGCATTCATTATGAAAATTTCTGGAGTTATACAGAGACTGTTTTGAAGAAACTGCATCCATGAGTCCCTATAAAAAGGACCATAGAATACAAGTGAAATACTCAAAACCAGAGTATTAGTCACAGTCCTCTTGAGTTCATCTCCCGCATTTTACCCTCAAAACTCATGGGTGCCAAAGCTACCTTCTTTCTTTTCTTCACCTTCTTTGCTTTATGCTCATCCTTCCCAGTGGAGAGGAACTATGTACCCTGCAAACACCTGGTCCTCTTCTTCCACGACATCATCTACAACGGAAGGAACGCTCTGAATGCAACCTCCGCAATAGTAGCAGCTCCACAAGGTGCCAACCTAACCAAACTGGCAAACATCTTCCACTTCGGAAATCTAGTAGTTTTCGATGACCCCGTCACCTTGGACAACAACCTTCAGTCCGAACCTGTTGGTCGGGCACAGGGCTTCTACATTTACGACTCCAGGAACACTTTCTCTGCGTGCCTCGGATTCACCTTTGTTCTCAATAGCACACATCATGAGGGAACCATCACCCTCGCTGGAGCTGACCCCACCTTGAAGAAGACCAGAGACATCTCAGTCACCGGTGGAACTGGAGATTTCTTCATGCATAGAGGAATCGCCACCATTATGACGGATGCTTTTGAAGGTGAGGTTTATTTCCGCCTTCGTGTTGAAATCAAGTTTTATGAGTGTTGGTGACACATATACACACACACAAAGTTACATTACGGTAAATAAATGTGGCTGTTTCTGTCAACAGCCTCCTCTACTTACTGTTATTATTATATTAAATAAATATGGCTGTTTGTGTCTACAGCTTATTCTGATACTATGTGGTTTGCTTGTTGTAATAACGTTATTGGTTCTCAGTTCGAGACAATGCGTACTATATATGAAAATCCTTTCAGCGTGTTTATCCTCCTCAAAAGTCAATATCATCATCCATTTCTTCACTCTCAAATCTTGTATAATGGAGAATCCTGAGCTCAGAAGCATGTTGGCCGGAGAAAAATTTGATGAAGTTAATGACATAAATGTTTAGAATTTGTTTTATGACATAAATATTTATGTGGATGTTGCGAGAATTCGTGAAGATAATTTGTAATATATCAGCAAACTATCTTCAATAAATTCTTCAAAATGAAAACAACATTCAACTCACATTTAAACAATTTTATTTTCATTTCTACTATATAAATAACTTATATATATAGTGTTAACCGATAAACACTTGAGTAAACTATAATGAATTAAAAAGTTATTTTTGTTGTACGAACCCATATCGATTACTTTAAGTTGTAAAAAAAATATCTGCATGGTGATGTACGCTAATACTATTTAGTGAATATGTGTTGCCATGTGACTCTTTACTAATACACTCACCTTAAATTCTTTCTCAAAAAAATATCTCTTGTTCCGAAAATTAATCTTCATAGGTGATTTTACGCTGAACATGAAATCTTTTATTAGTGTACACAAATTCAATTCTCCTTCAAGTGTAATTTTGTAAGTTTATATAATTTTTATACATTCTTAATTCAATGCAGAAAACTATTACAGGATCTTAAAATCTATGACTTTTATGTATATTTCCTAATAGAAATTGTAAAAACCCAAAAAATATCAGTCTTCTTTGTTCTAATTTAATCTCATTTGATTAATATAAATATAACGTAGATCAATCATTTAAGAAAGTGTACATTTCATTTTTTAGAAGAAAACATATAAATATTATCTTAATAAGATAATGGGTCGAAACAAGCGTATAAACAGTGTTTACCATTTATAAAATGGGAGTTACTCCCTCTACCACCACGTACTGTTTTCTGCACCTCTCTATTCTTTTTTTTCCCTTCAATAATCTTTAAACGGATCTAAATATTCGTTGAATTCTTAAATGTAAACATCGACATCCGATTTTGCAGTGGAATTGAAATAAGAAAAAGGCAAAAGGAAGGGAAGAAAAAAAAAGGCAAAACAAAAACAAAAATAAAAAACAAACACACCCCAAAACTCAGGAATTCATTTTTGTTCGTTGCCTTTGAGTCAAACCATTCACTATATTATTATAAACGTGCATTATTGAGAAGTGGAAGCAAAAGCAAGGCTCGCGGCATTGCTCTGCGAGTTTTAACTTTAAAGCGTCACCTAACCTTCTTCATCTTCTTCATTTTGCTTTTCAAAAATTTAGCATTTTCTCGAATCTTCTGTTATTCCACCAATGTGCATCACTGATTGATCTTCGTTGACGAATTGCAAATGCACATCGCTGGGTAGGTAGATTATGCATCTTTCCTTCTTTGGATTTTGATTCTGATTCGGATTCAGAATGTTGCTTCCTTCTAGAATTGTTTCGATTTATTCTCTTTCATCGATTCATTTAGTGTTAACCATTTTCGTTATGTTTTTTTGTTGTTATAGAGTTTTGTTTGATTCAGAGTTGTGTGCCTCTAATGTTTGGTTTGAAAGCTGTATTAGTTTGAATTTGTTTCGGCGATTTGAAATTTTGAATTTAGTACTTCCTCCACCACCACTGCACACTGCCCCACGGATGTTGATATTCGTGGAAGGACAAACGGCTGCTCTACGGATGTGGATAGGGCATTTTTGGAATAAACAAAATTGTGGAGAGGTGCAGGGAGCATTTGAGGTGGTGGAGGGAGCAACTCTCTTATAAAATCCACATCTTATTATCATATTGGATATCCATTTAAAAATATTCGCATATATTTAAAGATATATGTCTGTATAAATACTTACGGATACTAAAAAAAGAAAATTTTTAATTTTTTAAAATATATCTAATAAAATTAAAATAAAACATATAAAATATAAAATAAATTATATTAGTGTTTTACTGTGTTTACTTTGTGCTCTTTTTTAAATATTAGTGTTGAGTAGCCTTATAATTATATTTGAAATCATTTGTGGAACACGTAACATAATCAAGTTATTTATTATTCCCTCAAATTACCTGTTTAGGAGTTTTGATTTCTGGTAAGACAAAATATGTCACTCAAAATATAAAAAAAAATAGTTAACAGGTCTCAAAATTCCTATATTAATATTAATAAGTTCAATTATTATGAGAGGTTGAAAATTTGTCTTAATAAATCTGATTTATTATATTAAGTCGAACTTAAGATAAATTTTTAGACCATGACGGATTTTTAAAAATTTATCATAATAAATTTAAGGGTTAAATATGTTTTTAGTCCCTAAATTATTGGTCGTTTCTGGTTTTCGTCCCTGTTTCAAAGTAAGGTACAATTTGGTCCTCATTCTTTTCGAAAACGTTCGTTTTAGTCCTCGAAAACTAAACACTGTTTAAAAATTTGGTCCTCATTTAGCAACAAATAAGGACTAAAACCAAAATTCCGAGGACTAAAACGAACGTTTCAAAAAGAATGAGGACCAAATTGTACCTTACTTTGAAAGAGGGACGAAAACCAGAAACGACCAATAGTTTAGGGACTAAAAACATATTTAACCCTAAATTTAAATTTGATACTCGTTTATGTGTTATAATAAATTTAACTTATTATGATAGGTTTTTATTATATTATAGAAAATTCAAACTTTTTATGATTATGCAAGTATGATGTGAAAATATTGGTTATAAAAGGTCAATTTCACATGTTATAAAAAGTTTTATATGCATTAGTGTTAATTTTTTTAAACCATTTTATACATTGGAGGTAATGTGATCATTATTATCAGAAAAATAATAATTTACATTGGTAAAAAAATAAAAGAAATCTTTTTTTTTTAATATTTTTATATTTAGGAGTGCGAACCGAGTTAGAATATACATCCTTTTTATTATCAGTAGTGTTTCTGTAGGGATGTGGAGAACGAGATACGAACCTAACAAACTTGCTCTGCGCTGTTTCTCTGTGCTGCTTTCACTGTGTTACCTTTTTTCTGTCTCCTTTGAACAAGGTGGGCTGGGTACCTACAAAAGTACTCCGACGCTCAAGTCAACAAGGGTGTTGTCTGAAAAATGAGAATATCTATCTGAAAATAAGAATATCTCTCTTCTTAGGGGAAAAACGTACCTTTTTTCCTAGATGCTCTGTGTATTTAAAACAGTAATAATAAACCGTTACCTGGCAATCCGGTCAGTTATCGAAACTGACTGCCTAGGAGTTGTAACTGCCAGATTGTGTATTGATACCGAGTCAACTACCTCCGTGATTCATGGTGTTGGTTAGCTAATTATGTGTAACATGTGTAACTGCTTATTTGTAGCTGCCCTCTATGACATTGCGTCCTGTATGTCGGACATACTGTGTGTCGACATGGCTAGGCGACATGTCGTGTGTCGTGTGATTGTTAATTGTCGCGATGTTGGTTGTCGAGGACCAAGCGGTCGACCTTGCTCTGTGATCGACTGTCGTCGGGCTATTGGTCGACCTTTGGGGAATTAGGTGTCCCATAGTACAGTGATCGACTGTTGTCGGGCTATTGGTGATCGACTGTTGTCGGGCTGTTGATTGACCTGTGGGGAATTAAGTATCCTACAGTACATGCCCCCCAAGTCCGAGTAAATGGGGGACCGAGTTACGAAGGGCTTTTGAGTATTGTCGGAAGAATCTAGGTGACGTGGAGGAAACGAGGAGACGTGGAAGAAACGAGGAGATGTGGATGACAGCTGTGCGCGGCGTTACGAAATTTAGGGTTTTCCCGCTCCTTTAGGGAAAGGAGGGGACGCCAACTAGGAGCCGTTAGATTAAAAATAATCCTACGGCATCTGATAATTAAACGGTTTGGCTTCTTCAACACGACTCAAAAGAGGTTTATTCACTTTGGCAGAAGAGCAAATACTGAGAGTGTATACTGCGAACGAGATTGTTTCTTCGTCAATTTCGTTGCCTTCGCTACTACGAGAAACAACCAGGTAACCCTAGAATCTCTTTCGTCTTAGTGTACTTACTATTGATCATGGAAGGGAGGGGGCGGGATACTGGGGGTGAAACGCCGGGGCCGTCATCTACGGTGGAATGTGCCGCAATTACTACAGTACCGTATGGGGAGAGAGCCTTCGTATATGGAAACGTATGTGGTGAGGGTCCAGGGGGACGCCTGATATCTCTGATTAGCGGAGATGAATACGCCTGGGCGGCGCGTGAGGTAAAGGAACTGAGGAGTCAATTTGGGAGTAGGGCCATCCTTATGGATTGGATTGAGGATAGTTGTGTGTTGAGGACCCTAGGATATCAGACTTGTGTGAAATTGGTAGCGTGTCGGGAGGATGAGAGGGTTTGTCATGGGAGGGAGAATGCTGCTGATGAATTTTTTTACTGTTATGCTGCGTTATTCTACGATTTGTATGTAAGATTGCCGTTCACCACTTTCCAAATAGATGTTTTGCGAACCTTGAATGTTGCACCTAGCCAACTGCATCCCAATAGTTGGGGATATGTACAGGCCTTCGGAGTGTTGTGTGGGGTGTTAGGAATTAGGCCTACTGTAGGCTTGTTTTTGTACTTCTTTAGATGTCGCCCGCTTGCGACGAAGGGGTGGGTATCACTGATTTCAGAACCAGGTAACGCAATTTTAGAGCTTTACCTGCAATCGTATAGGGGTTTTAAGGAAAAATTTTTTAAGGTGTCGATCACCGATGCTGGTCGACGGTTCTTTTTTGATGGTGAGGGGAATCCCAGATTTCCCTTATATTGGACACAGGAGCCTCTGAAATTTACCTCGTGGCCGGAGGATAAGATGACGATTGAAGAGTTGGAGGCTTTGAGTGTGTTGACCTCGTTGCCCCGCCCCTTCTCTTCACGTCAGATTATAGATTGCCTCGAGTTCGATGACGCGGGGGCGAGGGTGTTTGGTATGTGTCTTTACCCACTACTTTTGTAAATTATTATGTTGTTGCTGACCAGTGTGGGTGGATGTTTGTGTTTGCAGAGATAATGGGAAGGAAAGGTAGGGGTATCAGTTGGTTTCAGAGCATTGATAGCGAGAGGGATGAAGGTAATCGGCCAGGGTCGTCTGTTGAGCAACAACGCTCCCAGGTACCACCATCTGGTCCACCTCCAGTCGCAGTGGCGTCGGTTGGGGAGACAACACAAGCTGAGGTGCCCCTTGTGCGCAAAAGGAAAGCCAAGACAGTCGACCCTAATCGCGAGGCGTCAAAGAAAAGTAAGGAGGTGGTTGAAGATACTGAACGTTCCCTTCCGCTGGGTATATGGGATCGCGCCTTCATGCCGGGTCATAGAGTGGACCTCAACCTGGACGCTTCAGAGAAGAAGGTGATCGAGAACATGAGCGAGCAACAAATTGCTGACAGCTTGCTGGAGATGAATACACGAGCCCAAGCGCTGGCTTGGCATCTGGCGTATGCTTCGGATAGGGGTCAGATGCGGTCTGAGTTAGAAAAGGTGCGTGCCCAACTGAAAGAGCTAGGCGAGGTCCATGCTGGCTGTGAGGCCAGGCAGAAGCGTATGGAAGAACGTTTGAAGGAGGGCGAGGTACGTTTGAAGGAAGATGATGTGGCCTTCCAACAAGAACGCGAGCAGATGGCGCGGGACCTGGATCAAGCAAAGAATTCCATGCTGATAGTGGCCCGAGAGAGGAACGCGCTGAAGGTAGAAGTCTTTGATCATAAGGAGTTGATTGAGGAGCTGAAAGATGCGGTTATGGATGAACATAAGAAGGGCTTCAGGAAAGCCTTGAGGCAAGTCGGGCACTTGCTTCAAGTATCCACCAAAGGAGTTGAATTTGACGTCCGTAAGGACGTGCATGAAGGCCACCTGAAGCCTTTGAAAGAAATACCAGAGGATGCTGTCCTGGAGGGGGAAGAGGATGAAGAGGTGGCCGTCAACAACGAGCCCGAAGGAGCGATGGAAGTAGACGAGCCCGCCAAGGAGAATGCTGATGCTGCTGAAGGCGACTCGTCTAAGATTGTAATAGATTAGGATGTAGGAAAGGTCTGTAGATACATACTTGAATATTTGGTTGACGACTATAAATGCTAAACTTTGATAATTTTATGAATGCTCGACTTGTATGTTTGGTGACTTTGCGGTTTGCTTTTTAACTTAGCTGATTCTGCAATGTATTTGCTGTAGTGATGGCTAAGTGTGAGTGTCGAGTGTGTTGATAGCATGTCGTGTGACAGTTGAGAACGATGGTTGATTGAAGAAAATACTGGGTGTTCGAGGGTGAACCCCTACCAGATATTGGATGTTCAAGGATGAACATCGACTAATGGGAGTGTATTCCACGTGTGTGGGATGTTCAAGGGCGAACATCGATTAATGGGAGTGTATTCCACATGTGTTGAATGTTCAAGGGCGAACATCGAGTAATGGGAGTGTATTCCACGTGTGTTGGATGTTCAAGGGCGAACATCGATTAATGGGAGTGTGTTCCACATGTGTTGGATGTTCAAGGGCGAACATCGATTAATGGGAGTGTGTTCCACATGTGTTGGATGTTCAAGGGCGAACATCGATTAATGGGTCTGCTCTTAAATCCTTTGTAGGTGGAAGTGTCCTGTACGACAGCCTTGGGACTCGACATCATAACATTGATAAATGAATTAAGACAATAAGCATGATGGAATGTAATCTTTATTTGATAACTGAACTTGATAGAGTTGTGAAAAGAAATGAACAATAAACGGATATTAGCTAAAATAATATTTAAGATGAGTGGCGTTCCAGGTATTGGGAACTGGGTGTCCATCAAGCTGTTGGAGGCGATATGCACCGTTCGACATGTCTTCTGTGACCCGAAAGGGTCCTTCCCAGTTAGCTGCAAGCTTGCCATGGGCTCGATTTTTCCGAGCCTCTCCCCGCTTTCGCCATACCAGATCGCCGCTTTTGAAGGCTCTGGGCTTGACTTTTGTGTTGTATCGTCGAGATAGTATGCGTTTCTGGGCCTCTGCGCGGATGGTGGCAACCTCTCGACGTTCAGGAAGTACGTCGAGGTTTGTCCGTAATTGCTCTTCATTAAGTGACATATCAGTGATTTGTCGTCTTAATGAGGGTTCGCCTATCTCGACCGGGAGCATGGCATCGGTGCCGTATGTTAAGTTGAATGGCGTGTCACCTGTAGATCCGTGGGGTGTGCATCTGTATGCCCACAGGACCTCTGGCAGCTCCTCTACCCATAAACTCTTGGCTTCGCCGAGTCGCTTCTTTAATTCTGTCAGGATGGCTTTATTCGCGGCCTCGGCTTGGCCGTTTGTTTGAGGGTGTTCGACTGATGACGTGACATGCTTAATGCCCAAACTGCTGAGAAAATCCTCTAACTTGCGTTCAATAAATTGGCGACCGTTGTCGGTAATGATCTTTTTAGGGAGACCGAACCGACAGATCAGGCGCCAAATGAATTTCTGCACTCGTTGTGCACTGATGATGGATAATGGCTCCGCCTCGATCCATTTTGTGAAGTAGTCGACCGCCACGAGGAGAAATTTGTTTTGTGCTTTGGCGACTGGCAGTGGTCCCACTATGTCGAGACCCCACTGGGCGAATGGCCAAGGAGAGACAATATTGTGCAAGTCTTCGGGAGGTGCACGGATATCGTGGCCATGTGCTTGACAGGAGATGCATTTCTTGACGAATGTCTCACAGTCGTGGTCGAGAGTGGGCCAGTAATATCCAGCACGGAGAACACGGCCTCTCAAGGTCCGCTTGCCAGAGTGAAATCCACATATCCCGGTGTGTAGTTCACGTATCACATAGTCTGCCTCTTCCGCGGATATACACTTCAATAGAGGATAGCTAAAACCACGACGGTATAGGTCGTCGCCTATACATACAAAACGCGCGATTCTCTTGGAGTCGGCTGCCGTAATGCTACCTCCTTTGTCCTGCTGCTCCATAAGATCTTTGACTTTCTGTCGCCAGTCGGTTACGGGCGCCGACACATCGGTGGCTAAAGTTTCCACCCCAGGATGGTCGAGGGTCATTCTAATAACAGATGATAGCTGTGCTCGCTCCTTAGAATGAGTTAACTTAGACAATAGATCAGCCCTTGCGTTTTGTTCCCTGGGTACATGGATGATATTAACTGTGACGAAGCCCTGTAGTAAGGTTTGAACCTTGTGGAAGTATCGCAGCAGTTGGTTATCCTTGACTTGATAGGTGCCGTTGACGTGGCTGACTACTAACTTTGAGTCCATCCGACACTCTAAATGATCGACTGAGAATTCTCGGGCTAAAGATAAGCCTGCAACCAAGGCTTCGTATTCGGCTTGGTTGTTGCTGGCAGGGAATTTAAATATGATGGCTTGCTCTACGACCACACCGTCGGGGCCTTCTAGAACGATCCCTGCTCCACCTCCCCTCTTGTCGGAGGAACCATCGACACTGAGTAGCCATGTGGTAGGGGAGTCGGCCGGTGTAGATGTGAGGTCAGCTGCGAAATCTGCCAGATGCTGACCCTTGATGGATCCGCGTGGCTCGTAACGGAGTCCGAATTCGGATAGTTCCACGGACCAGGCAACCATTCTCCCTGCCAAATCTGGCTTGCGGAGGATCTTGGCTATGGGATGATCCGTACGGACTACCACCTGATGGCTCTGGAGGTACGGGCGAAGTCGTCGAGAGGCGTTGAGAAGGGCCAAGGCGAGCTTCTCGATTCGAGAATATCGTTCCTCCGCCCCCTGCAGTGTACGGCTGATGAAGTAGATCAACTTGAAGGAGGGTGCTTCTTGTATCAGGGCAGCACTGACAGCATGCTGGGAAGCTGAGATATATAGCTGTAAGTCGAATCCCTCGTCTGGTCGAGCCATAATTGGAGGACTAGTGAGGATGCGCTTGACAGTGTTGAATGCAGTCTCACAATCCTCGTCCCAATGTTGAGTGGAACCCTTCTTCAAATTCTTCAGAATGGGTTTGATGTGTTCGGCCAGCTTTGGAATAAACCGTGACAGGGCGGTTAGGCGACCCACAAGACGCTGTACCTCTCTTAGGGTCTTCGGAGCCGTCATGTCGAGTACCGCCCTGCATTTGTCGGGGTTGGCTTCAATGCCTCGACGTGTGAGCAAGAATCCTAAGAATTTTCCGGCTGGGACGCCGAAAGTACATTTGGAAGGGTTGAGGCGCATGCTGTATCGTCTGAGTTGCCCGAAGACCTCCTTCAAATCTTGCAGGTGCTGGTCTATAGAATTGCTGCGAATGACCATGTCGTCCACATACACATCCATGCAACGCCCTATCTGATGATGGAAGACCTTATCCATGAGGCGTTGATAAGTGGCTCCGGCATTTTTTAATCCAAACGGCATTACTTCATAGCAGTAATTGGCGCGTTCAGTGATAAAGGCTGTCTTGCTTTGATCGGGGTGGTACATTGGGATCTGGTTGTACCCCGAGTAAGCGTCCAGAAAACTGAAAATGACATGACCAGAAGCTCCATCTACAAGGCGGTCGATGCTGGGCAAGGGGTATGAGTCTTTGGGGCATGCCTTGTTGAGATCAGTGAAATCGACACACATCCGCCACTGACCGTTTGACTTCTTGACCATAACCACATTCGACAGCCATGTGGTATATGTTAACTCTCTGATGAATCGGGCATTTATCAGCTTGTCGATCTCAACTTGAATGGCTTGACGCTTTTCTTCTCCGAACCTACGCTTCTTCTGGGCGACTGGTCGCGCCTCCCTGAAGATGGACAATTTGTGGGACATAACTCCTGGGTGAATTCCTGGCATGTCGGCGGCTGTCCATGCAAATAAGTCTGCATTGTTTCGCAGTATCTGACTTAGGGCCTGCTCCTCGTTTGAGGTGAGATCCTTGCCGATGCTGGTGGTTTTAGACGTGTCACTCGTCAGGGATAGGAGCTTGACTTCGCCTTGCGGATGAAGGCGCTCGTCCACATTGGTTCGGGGGTCTAGGTCGACTACTGCTGCGTCGACTACTTTTGTTCTCTTTGTTGGAATAAAAGGGGTGACCTTTAACCCCGCCACATAACACTGTCGGGCCGTTCGCTGGTCGGCCCTCACCGTACAAATAGTACCATGATTTGTTGGGAACTTCATGGCGAGGTGGGGAGTAGACACAATTGCTCCAAATGCGTTCAGACAGGGACGCCCTAGCAAGGCATTGTATGATGCGTTCGCCTCGACCAGCAAGAATCGAACTCGAAGTTCAGGTGCCTCCCGACTGGTTCCGAGTCGAGTTCGCAAATCAAGGTATCCCCTGGTGTCTACTCGCTCTCCTGAGAATCCGACAATCTGCTCATTAAATGGGGCGATGAGATCCTCGGATAGGTCCATTTTCTGAAAAGTGGACCAATATAAAATGTTGACCGAGCTTCCTTGATCAACGAGGACCTTGCTGACATCATATCGAGCTATGTTAGCCGTGATGACCATAGGATCATCATGATCAGGGTCTGGAGCGTGGAAGTCAGCATTCGTGAACGTGATGTCCGGGATCGACCGAGCCTGTCGTTCGACCATATGGACCGATTTCAGCTGTCTCAAATGTCGTTTCCTCGCTGAAGACGACACGCCTCCTCCAGCGAAACCACCAGATATAGTGTCGATGCGGCCCCGGACTGAGCGTTCCCTCTCTATGCGTCGAGGCGGACTGCGTGATCGCCTGCGGTGTCGATCATCTCTAGGGGGAGATCGCCGGGGACTTCGCCTGGGAGGGTCCCTTCGACGAGGAGTTGTTGCTCTTGCGGTAACTCTCTCCTTGATGTAACTCTGGAGATAACCCGCACGGACGAGCCGTTCTAACTCGTCTTTTACCGTATTGCACTCTTCCGTGTCGTGACCCTGGTTCATGTGGAACCGACAAGATTTGCTCCTATCGGCGTTCTTTGGGGTGGTCTTTCGCCGCGCTGTGAGAAGTTCGGTGTGTAAGGCCTCTTCCAGTACCCTCGCCCTGGGGGCGTTGAGGGTCGTGTAGTGATCATATTTAGATATCCACCCCGACTCCTTCCGAGGTGCTCGGTCCGGTCTGTAGTCGTTGGGGGGTCGCTTCGTTTTTTTAGTTTCCTGGTTGGGGATATCTTGGTGGTGCTTCTTTCTGGCATTGGCATTACGGTGGTCTTCAATGCGAATGAATTTGGCCACAGTGGATTGCAATTCTTCCATGGATGATGGGGGATCAGCATATAACTGTTCCGAGAACTCCCCCGGCCTTAAGCAGGATGACAGATTGCTGATGATGAAAGTGGGAGTAATATCCGGCACTCGCCTGGCCGTTTCTATATATCGCTGCATAAAAGCTTTCAAAGTCTCATCCTTCTCCTGCCTGGTATGGACGAGCTCCGTAGCAGTCATTGCCGGCTTTTGATTGGCTGCGTACTGTTTTCGGAATAAGGATTCTATGGTTGCGAAGCAATCTACGGAATTGCGGGGAAGTTTATGGAACCATTCCAAAGCTTCACCCTTAAGGGATAAAGAGAAAGCTCTGCATATAACCGGATCGCTGTCTGTGTAGAATGCCATGGTATCGATAAAATTGCGTAGATGGTCATCAGGATCTTCAGATCCATTATAGCGTTCCAGAGTTGGGGGAGGCTTGTCCGGCATATTCGCTTGCATGATGGCTTCCGTGAATGGAAGCAGGTTGGTGAGGCGCGCAGGAGTAGGCCCCCTCCTTCCTCCAACAACACGTTCGGAGGGTCCCCCATGATGGCTCGCTTCGTTATCCTCCTGCCTGTTTGAAGCAGATAACTCTGGTGTTGGGATCTGCGCCCTCAATGCCGCCATTTCCTCTGCATGCTTGCGCTGAATCTCCTGCATGGTTTGTGCCTGTGCCTCAACTTGCGCTTGCAGTTGCCTGATCAAATCGTGCGTATCTGAATTTTCCATAGCTCCGGTGGTCGTTGTTGGGATAGTAATCTCGGCCCCACGGTGGGCGCCAAAATGTTTCTGTAGGGATGTGGAGAACGAGATACGAACCTAACAAACTTGCTCTGCGCTGTTTCTCTGTGCTGCTTTCACTGTGTTACCTTTTTTCTGTCTCCTTTGAACAAGGTGGGCTGGGTACCTACAAAAGTACTCCGACGCTCAAGTCAACAAGGGTGTTGTCTGAAAAATGAGAATATCTATCTGAAAATAAGAATATCTCTCTTCTTAGGGGAAAAACGTACCTTTTTTCCTAGATGCTCTGTGTATTTAAAACAGTAATAATAAACCGTTACCTGGCAATCCGGTCAGTTATCGAAACTGACTGCCTAGGAGTTGTAACTGCCAGATTGTGTATTGATACCGAGTCAACTACCTCCGTGATTCATGGTGTTGGTTAGCTAATTATGTGTAACATGTGTAACTGCTTATTTGTAGCTGCCCTCTATGACATTGCGTCCTGTATGTCGGACATACTGTGTGTCGACATGGCTAGGCGACATGTCGTGTGTCGTGTGATTGTTAATTGTCGCGATGTTGGTTGTCGAGGACCAAGCGGTCGACCTTGCTCTGTGATCGACTGTCGTCGGGCTATTGGTCGACCTTTGGGGAATTAGGTGTCCCATAGTACAGTGATCGACTGTTGTCGGGCTATTGGTGATCGACTGTTGTCGGGCTGTTGATTGACCTGTGGGGAATTAAGTATCCTACAGTACAAGTAGATATGAAAATTATATAATGATGCATATAATGGAATCTTTTATAAAAACAAGATAAAAGTAGTGTCAAGATATCAGTACTCTAACTAAACTGGTGAAGTGATTCAATTATGGAGTAATTGAAGACTAAAATTAAATATTGATAAAACCTTAACCAAACGTTAATGCTCTCCTTCTACGTCATTGACCAAACGTATCTACAGCTTAATTAAAAGCGTACGTGATCACGCTCTTTTCATGACATAATATTAATATGCGAATGCGAGAATCTGGAGTTTTAAGAATTACACCGTAGCTTTCCTAAGTCCATGCTGCTATTTGATTGTAGAAAGGTCCATCTAGGTATCAATTCAAATTCAAGCCAATTCTGAAAATAAAAGTTAGGACATTGCTATTAGTACCCCCAAAATCGCTATGTAAACCAACATCTTTGCACAAATGTGTTTGACTTTTAACATATCACAAGACATTGGAAATAAGTTTTCGTTTTCATGTTTCGACTAGATTTTGCCAACATATACACTAATGCAAGCATTTGTTGAGATACAAATTTTTATTGCATTTATGTTGACTAATTATTAATATATAAACCCTTACTTATCTTTTGTCGACGTATAAAATAAAAAATATTTTTTTGATATATCTGAATCATATTTTACACATTATAAAAAAATATGTTTTAGTTGTGAAGTGGAGTGTCAAATGTTAAACAAAAACATATTTTGGAAAGGTAGGAATTTTTCTACAAAATTTCATACACCTCAAATCAATTAACAAAATAGTTAATAAAGTTATCTTAATGCAGGCGTGTTATTGTGACATGAGATAAGCTTCTTCACCAAGAGTTTTCTCACTAGAGGAAGAAATCGATTTAGGAGGAAAAAAGTTCTAACATTTTTCTAAAAGTGGAAATCTATATTTTAAAAAAAATTTATTTTTACCTACTTTGTTAAAAATAAACATCCAAATGCATATATACACATGAATATTTTTCTTTAGAGATACTTTAAGCATCAATGCATGTTTTTATTTATGACATTTAAATATTTGTATTAATGATTGATTAATATTCACTCCACAACAATCAGGTATGGTATACAAATCACCAGTAGTGCCATTTGGGTAATGAACCATGAAAGGTGTGAATTATAGACTCACTACACCCTCCGTTTTGAGATCAAATTTTAGAAAAATGATACCTTTGTACATGTTCTTTATTTCACCTTTCTAGAAATTAAATCCCAAAAGAATCTGAACCGAGTAAAAGAATTGACTCCATAATTTAATTTCCGCAAATTATTTTTCATAGTTCTGTAATTTAAATTAAGAAAACTCATCTTTTTACATTCTGGAACACACTTTGAAGAACGAGAAATACATTTTTGAAATTTTATATTAACTCAAAATTCCATGATCTGAAGACAATAAAATAAGTAGGACTTACACACTACCCGTCCCTCTAAAATAGGCAGTCTTATTACCCATCGAATATGAAAAAAATAACAAATATTTTTTACTTTTAATTTTAACTTTCATAAAATTATTTAAAAATAAATTTTTTAAAATATAAACTTGAATAAAAAAATAATTTTAATAAAATTCTGTAATAAAGCATTGGTGTAAATAATTTGGTCCTTCTAAAAATACAAATTCAAATAAATTACACAATACAATATATGTGTGCCTGATACCTACATACATATGTTGATTAAAAATATTTGTTCATTAAAAAATCTTCCAAATATGATTTCAGATTGTTTGTGTCTTTTATATTTAAAATAAAATATTCTAGTTCCTATAATATGAAGAAGAAAAAAAAAAGTTTGTTTTAATCTCGGCATAGGGTAGATCCGCAAGAATCGTTTTCCCAACAGTCGTGCTTTCTGAAGTTGTATCATGTATTGGAATAGTTGTGGTGATATAAAACTAACATCTTAGGTTTGAAAAGCTTCATCTGTAAGTGATGGAACTCACCTTATCAGAGAACACAGTACTACGGGGCTACTCCCACTCTATCATAAATCGTTGGTGCTTGTTTTTCTTCCTTTTGCATTGATGTGCCATAGAATCTTCTCATCCACAAACATATACATTACATCTCCATGTGATCATGTCGCCTCCAACAACCGTCGCAGTTTGCTTTTCAGAACTTATCACATACATACCATTCATAACAAAATCAGAAATTCAGCAGCTGCTCAAATTCATCATGAAGCCTAATAAACTATATATAGTATTCTTCACTGAATATGCCTATTATCACCATGCACGTGTGCTGCAATTTAAGTCTGACTTTTCTACCAAAATACTCCACACCATAAGCCATAAATATGTAACTATTCATTTCCAAATACTTTGAATCAAAAGCCAGATGTATTACATGGTAACTCTTCTCAAACAAATTGAATAGACACCCCCACAATTTATCTACATTACATAAAGCAAAAAAGTCTGGAAAAAATACAAGTTTATGTACCTTCCAGGGTTTTTTTCTTACATTTTAAACTTTTCATAATAAACTAAATTACAGTTAAACTAGAATCTTTGTCAAAGTGAACTTGATAATAAAGTTCACATCCTAAAACAGGTAAAATAAGGTTTTGGTGTCGTTGGATTATTTTTACTTCTTCTCTTGTATACTGTATTATTATTCTAGCACCGCCAGGCTGACGTGGAAACCATGGCTCGTTCGTGCCAGCAGAGCACCAATTCAGCATGTCGTTTTTCCACGTGGAACCCTCTGATTTGCACCTTCGCCAGCAAACACTCCGCTTGATAATCGGCGAATTGGCTCAGCTGCACTGGCCTCATTCCGGCGCCGTAAAATGCCTCCCTCCACGCTGGTGACCTCCTCCTTGCGCTTTCCACCGCTGCGAAGATCTTCGGCCGCAGAAGAAGCATCTCGATCCTCCTCACCCACTCGCCGCCTCCCCCGGCCGCCACAGACGCATCCAGCGAGTCCAGCATCATGGAGTAAAATTCCAAGCTGTTCACCACGCCTCGCCGAAAAGAGGCCGCAGCGGTAGCCTCCGTCCACCCCTCGCCGTCCACGAACACCACCACTCCGGGCGCCATCCTCCTCACGTCGGCGAGGAACGCGCCGACGCTGGCGCCAACGGATCCGAGGCGGCAAAAGATCGCCGGCGACAGCAGCACCGCGATCTTTTCGCCGTCGACGAACCTTACCGCCTTGAATGACACCGCCTCGAAGGTCCGAAGCGGGACG
This sequence comes from Vigna umbellata, assembly GCF_029865625.1. Classification (NCBI taxonomy): domain Eukaryota; kingdom Viridiplantae; phylum Streptophyta; class Magnoliopsida; order Fabales; family Fabaceae; genus Vigna; species Vigna umbellata. The sequence goes on along the minus strand of NC_142165.1, from coordinate 88,033,493 downwards.
AAGTCCACCTGAACGCGGATTCCGAGGTCATGCGCAAATTGGTTGAGATTCTCGCGGACGAGGCGGCTCTCCACGGCGTACTCCTCTGGCACGACTGCCGTGATGCGGAGGAGCAGCGAAGCGCCGGCGGCCTTCTCCGCGATCTCTTTCATGAGGGAGGCGTATTGGATCCCGAGCCCGATTTCGAAATCGATGACGTGCACAAAGGAGGATCCGTTTAGGGTTTCTAGCAAGGCCTGGTTGGTGGTGAAGATAGAGAACATTGGGATGGGAGAGATTCCCGAGAAGGCCTTGAAAGTTTTGATGGTTTGAACAATCTCGGCCATGGAGGAGAGGCGGTTGGAAGCGGCACGGTTGGAACCGGAGAGAATGGAATGGAGAGCATCTTTGAAGTGAAACGCGGCTCGGTGGAGCGGTTTGGCCATGGGTGAGCGAATGAGGCGGCTGTTGAGGCGTTCGAGTATGGCTTGAGCCAGTTGGAAGTGACTGTTGTCGAAGCAATCGGCGGCGCGGATAAGCTCTTCGATGAAGTCCCAGTTGTTAACGTTGATGGTGGGGTTGTGGTGGTGGTGGTTGAGGTCGTGAAAGGAATGGTCCAAAGGGTTGGTGGTGGTGTAGTTGTAGGGGAGGTTTTGGTTGTAAATTTCTGAAAGCGAGGTGAAGTCGGGAGGGTGATCAAAGGGTGGGTCATGAGAAGGTGGAAAATCAGGGATGCATGGATTGATGTTGTTAGGCTTGGAGAGGGTTGTGGGAGAATCTTCGGGTAAGGCCAGGTCCTTCATGATGGACTCCCACCAATCGGAATTTGGCAAGACATGATCGTCCAGGTCTAGGCTGTTGTTGGTATTGGTTGTGGTAGCGGTGGTGGTAGTGGTGGTGAGGTTGTGTTGGGGTTCTGGTTTGGGGACAGTTGGTTTCTTTTCGGGACTGGGGCTGCGGCAGAGGTCGAGGACGGAGGTGGGTTCGTAGGTGAAGGTGGTGTTGGTGGTGGTGGTGGTGTGGAGGAGGAGGTTTGGGTTGGGAGAATGGGTATTGGGCTGTTGGGATGAGGGAACTCTCATCTCTAAGCGAAGGAAAAGCTGTGTTGATGATATGATGATGATGATGCCTTTGTGGCTTTCCCAACAGAGTTGTTCTATTCTTGTTTGTTCGATGGCTACTTTCCTTGGGAAACGTGGAAGAGTTTAGGAGACTGAGAGAGGCCTTTTTATCTTTGCGTGTCCTGTGGTCTCTATGTGTGTGTGCGTGTGTCTAAACCAGCCTCTTGTGGGTTACACTTAATATCTCTATCGCTCTCTCTCCAATGCCATCTATCAATACATCCATGCATACATACCATGCATCTTCTACCACCATCTCAAGCTTCTACGTCAAGCTGCCCTAAACCTCCTTCTTGCCTTTTCATTTTACTCACACCTATACACTTACCTAAAACTCCTTGCCTGTTCTTTATATATTAGTCTTTTGAATAATAATATATTAGAATCTGTTCTATATAATAATAATGCATGAATCACCACTATTATTGATATTATTATTATTATTATTATTATTATTAATAATAAGCTTCAAACAAATCTAAAATTATTGAAATCGGTTTCAAATGATAGGAGAACCAATTTCTACACAAGCTTCACAAAATCGATTCCATCATATTCCGGAACCAATTTTTCTTTCAACACAGCTCTTTATATGTACTCACTAATCTATCTCACCAAATCTCATTCTTGATTTAATCGCTGGGAGTGAACTTCGCATTAAAAGGGTAAAATAGTGGCAGCACTAAAGCTCCAAGTTAAACCGTTGAAATTGGTCCCGCAAAAGCTGTGTGTAATGGACCCTCCAAGACAAGTACTACCACCATCTTTTTTATACATATAAAGAGAAGTTAAGGGAAAAGGTTCATCATTAGCTACTTTCCATGGAGGGTTTAGTTGCTTTATCTTTCACTGCATCAAAAAAATTTCCATTTCAACGTACAAGTTCTAAATGAAATATTAATTTGAAAAGTTTAGGAAATTTCAATTTTTAAGAAACTAAAATTATCATTTACTTTTTTTAAATAATTTTATGTTTTTGTTAATAATGCACAAGTCACACTACCTTAAATGTTCTTTTTCTTGTCGGAAATAAATTTAGTTTTTGTTACAATAAAAAAATATCTATCAATTTCAATAATTTAACAAGAGAAAATTATGATAAACCGTCATTCGAATACATTTAATTATTATGAGCCTTGAACGAAAATCAAATAGAATATCTTAGTGCAGAGTAGTAAGTATCGATGTGAAATGTGAAAATGGTTCAAGTTAAGAAAACAGCGTTGATGAAAAGGAATAAAGTGCTTTTGACTTACTCGGTTTTATTAAAGTTGAGCAGTAAAAAATGTTGGGAATTAATGATGATGTTTAAGCAGCATGCATGGATAGTACATCCAATCACATCGACTAAATAGTCCGTACAAAGAAAGAAAGTACTTTAGCTTTATTCTTTTGCTGAGATAGATGCATGACTCATGTGCCAGGTTTTCATATCCCAATTCATTGTCACTATTACTATTATTATTACTAAGCTTTACTTGTTTATGGCCTTGTTTGACATTCTAATTCAATCATCTTTTTCGGCTAAAAAGCATAATCACTTGCATCTTTTGCTTCTAGTTTCATAACAGTACTTCATCTCTTATATATATATATATATATATATATATATATATATATATATATATATATATATATATATATATATATATATATATATATATATATATATATATATATAATCATCTACGCCCTGTTTGTTTGCGCATAAGTATCATTTTTGTTGATAGATTTTCGGGTGACCTATTCGTTTGTTTTTATGAATTTACGAAGATTTAAATGTGTGGAAAGGCATATATTTTAAGTATTTTATGTTTTTTTGTTCGATTAAGAAGATTTACAAATAAAGTCATCTCAATATTGTGTAATTACAAAATTTTTCTTTCTTTCGATACCCGATAGGTCATCAAAAAGAGATGATTGATAATCAAAATTACTGGGTAAGCGTTACTTAGTAGGTGATGGGTTATGATTGAGTCGTGATTAGGATTTTACTAATCTCATGTTTATCTCGAAACCTATAAATATAACTCAAAAGTAAGAAGGTATGTAATTACATTTATTGCGAATTTAAGATTTTACTATGATCCTGATCAAATTAATCAGTTACTTGAGTGTCGAAATGTCTTTTTTAAAAGAACAACAAGGAATGACTTTGACTAAAAACGTTGAGGAATACCAAAACAAATTTGAAATAAAGTGTGAATGTTTTGTGGAAATCTTTGATCCTACATCTAAAACATTCTTGTTTTTCATATATTGATTTAGTTATTTGGTGACTAGAGTAAAAAACTAAAAATGTGGACAAAATATAATAATAATATACATATAATAATAGAATTAATAAAAATAATAATAATAATAATTAATATTAAAAATATTTTGTTTTAAATTATTTTTATGATGAAAGATAAAATGTAATCACACACACACACACATATATATATATATATATATATATATATATATATATATCAATTAAAACAAATTTAAGTATTAACTTATTACATAATTAACTAATTTTCATAAACTTTCATCTCAAATTTTTTGATCTTTTTATCATATTTTTCGAAACAACACTACATTCACCTCATTTCTCCCTCAAATTCACTTAAAACCACTTTTACAAATTTATCTTCAAATTCAAAAACAGCAAGTTAAATTTGATTGCACACAAAAGAAGAAAATATCCATCATATAAAATAAGATTTTTTTAAAATATCTTTGAAGAAATAAGTTTACCCCAATTATTTATATATATATATATATATATATATATATATATATATATATATATATTCATATAATTTGTTTATTTTTTATGTAATTCTGTTTAAATTTTACATATTATTTTACAAGGTTAAATTTTATATATTATTTTACGACGTTAAATTTTATATATTATTTTATAAGGTTAAATTTAACATCAAAGTAGTTAACTACTTAGAGAAATGGAATACCTGAAAAAAAAAATAGAGAACTAAAAAGTCAAAAAAGGAAATATAAATAGTGTTGTAATATGCGGAAGATAAGTTAAAATAATATCTAATAAATTATTATAACTCGAGAAGTATGTCTGTTAAATATATAATAGTCTTCGTGTATCTACATTATCGGATAATTGTGCAATTCAGAATAATGTTTTCTTGTATAATTCTTTTACTAGAAATCAAATTCATAATAATTGTTGGATTGAACCTTTTTAACTTGACCAAAAGGTACAGTTGATAGATATGATGTAACTTTTTCCATTTAAGATCAAAGAAGTTCAAACGTCAATATTTTGTGACTTACTTGATCTCTGTTAAGAGATAATTGATACAACATATAACAATTTAATTATTATTTATCCACATGATAATAATCTAAAATATTTAAAATTAAATTACCCACAATTTTAAATATGTGGTATATAAGTTATCCACACTTTTTAATATATGATCTAAACTACCCAAAAAAAATATTTAAAATGTGGTATAAACTATCCGTGTTTTAATAAAGGTTGTTTATAACTATCTACATTTTCTAATGCGTTGCTTAAAATATATAAACAACGTTTTTGTTATAAATTTTAAATTAAAGAAAAGTAAAACTCAGTATATAACCAACAATAAAAAAATCATGCCTTATTCCTATTTTGGGCAATAGTCTTTTAACCTTTGTCATATAAGTGTTGTCTCATCTATAAAATGGTGTAGTGGGACAAGATTTGAAGTAAAATTATATGGAAGAAGTTGATTATCGTAAACCATTATTTTTGCAAAGACTCAACCAATCTTTATGTTATACATAATAATTTGCTTTATGTACATTTCCAGCATTTTTAATTTTCTACTATGTTGTAGATAATAATTTGCCTAGTGTACACTTCCAACATAGTTATCTACCTTAAAAGAAAAATCAAAACTTAATCTAGAAGGTATTATGAGTAGTAATAGTATGGGAAATTTGGAATCATGTAAATAAGACAATATTTACACAAGGAAAGGTGGATGTTGAGAAAATCTTTAGCTTAGCAGAGTTAAACGTGAAACATATAATTTCAAATGTGACATTCTTTTTTTAGGATTGGAACTAATGTCCTATTGAATGCTTAAAAACATTGTGAGCTCAGGGTAACTAGAAAGAGGCCAAATCAAAGGATAAGCCATTTAGATAAAATGGAATACATAAGATAATTATATTTTGACAACATTTTTTTTTATAACATTTTAACATCATCGACGTATCATTCTGTGATCGGTCCAAAATTACTCCACAATCAATTATAATAATCATAAATACCGACATGGACTAATCACAAAATGACACATAGATAATGTTAAAATATTATCAAAAAAATATTGTCAAATCCATACAGAAAATATAATATTATGTATAATTTAGAATGGAATACGAAACCAATATTATTGACAACAATGAAATACAAATGTAAAGGGTTGGGGAGGTTAGTGAGAGGGGGAAGTAATATGTATAATACACTGCATATATATGTTTTTTTTGTGCCTTGCATGTATTCAAATACAAGGGATAAAAGTGCAACTTAACACAAATTGCAACATCCTAAAATGTGAACCATTGAAGCAAATCAACAACAAAACAGAAACTGCTGAAAGCTTTGAATTGCATGGATGCTACTACAAAGGAATTTTATCATACTACAAATGACATATTACTGAACTAATATATGTTGAAATGACCTCAAGACCTGTTTGTTGCATTTGCTAAATTTAAAACATATTCATATTCAGGTTATATTTAAAAAAAAAAAAAACAATGAGGATTCTTGATGAACAAGCGTTTGAATAATAATTTGAGAATTATGGCATGTTTTTTTGGCTAAATAGACAGGTATTCAAAATGTTTGGTCTAATTGTAATATCCATATAATCAACTGTCTTTTGTAGAAGGGTTGAGACACTCTAAATGTCTCTTTGTATATATTATAATATATCTATATATAATATATATACTTTGGTGAGAAAAAAAAATGTTATTGATAATAAAATATTGCGAGTTATAAAATAAAAAATAAAATATGTATCACTTGAATATTAATCAGAACTTTTTAACCTGGCGAATTCTGAAACTGATTTCGTAATTTTTTACATAACGTTTATAATATAATTATGAGGGTGTTCACTTCTTGCTATTTTACTGCATCTGATATAGGATATCGGTTGTAGTGTAAAAGCTAGTCTTGGATGAGATTCATGTCTTTTTATTTTTCTTTTTTACAAATTATGCATGGGTTGGAACAACTCAACTCTACTTATTTAATATTTTTTTCACGATGTATCTTAGAGTTTAGTTTAGTTCTCTGTTACATATTAAAAATAAATAAATTTTTCATGTGTAGGTAAAAAAGGAGTCTTTAAATCAATACTCAAAAGTGAGATTCATGTCTTATCTCTTCATTTCATAAAACATGACACATTTTCTTTGTCAATTATACAAAGTTATACTTATGCAGAGAGTGAAGGAAAAAAAATGCTTGAAGTTTATACAAAGGGCCTTATATAATGAGCCAAAAATATTTATGTAGGAACAATGATAAGTTTGTAGCCACCTATATTGTTGATAGTTAATCTAGTTTGAATGATATAAAACAAGAAAACACCACAATGTTGTCATGTTTATGTCAAATATTAAATAGAATAAAACTATATATGCTTTTAACTAATCATGTTTTGGTCTACCATTACTACCTCCATTTATGATTATCGAATTCGTTCCAAATGCAAGACATGATACTGTACTAATGTTATCTTATACGAAACTAAATAGAATTAAATTTATGTACCTTTTATCCTATTACACGTGTTCTTAATTTACATTTATATATCGTCATATTTAAACAGCAAACATGTCCTACTAGTATATATATTAAAATTTATACGAATAAAACTATATTATTATATTATTTATTTAAAACTATGTCTTGTTCATACTAATTATTTACTGAAATGGAAAATAAGTCAGCGTTATTTTTTAACAAATGATATATTGTTTTAAGTCTGTTTGTATATTTATATGTGGTAAAATATATTGTTTTATATACTTTTTTAATTTATATAAAAAAAAGTGTGAAACTTTTTATAATATTTGAATTATTTATTAATATAATTTTTAGAATATTTATTTAATTACTCTAAATTTATGTTTTAAATTAACTATTTGTTTTTTTTACTTTTTATTTATATCTAAACTTAATTCTCATATATATATATATTGAGACGTGAGACTAGCAAGTGACGTGTTATGGTGATGTATTTGGAAATAAGTGTGGACCCAGTGAGTGGTATAGTTGATTGTTAAACAAATCAACCAGAATTTATAAAGATGCTTAGATGTATCATATATGCTTAGTAATTTTACAATGGAACAAAACTAATGTCATTAAAATTTCTAAAAAATAACTCGTTGCTTATGGAAGTAATTATTGTTTAAATTTAAAATTTACTATTTGTTTTGTAAGATGACAACCACTATCATGATTTACACATATGCCATTGAGATCATATTTCATTCACACATAAAGATTTTGACTAAAGATCAAAACCGAAAACGTAATAGTTATATAGTTTCATTTAATTTTCGTTGTTACACGTTTATTTAAATGTTATGTACACTAGTGCAGCGAGGGGCTTTTACCGCGGTTGATTTTCACTATACGTCGCGGTTCTTGAACCGCGGCATATTCAGCCGCGGTAGTAAGTCAGACACTTTATGCCGCGGTCATAACCGCGGTATATAGTCTGCGCAATATGCCGCGGTTGTCTAGGGAACCGCTGCCTAAATTCATTTTTTTTAAAAAAAAATTCAAAAAAAATAATTAAAAAATGCACTATATGCCGCGGTTCGCGGTTGAACCGCGGCATATAGGCCGACAAATATGCCGCGGTTAGTGTCAAAACCACGGCCATATGTCTCGTTTTTAAAAAAAAAACGAAGCACTATATGCCGCGGTTGTGGTTAGAACCGCGGCATATAGGGGGAATATGCCGCGGTTGTGGTTAGAACCGCGGCATATTCCCCTGCAGTTTTTTAAAATTGCAGGTCTGTTTTTGTGATATCCACTACCACAAAAACAGACCTGCATATAAAAACATTTACAGAAATGCAATTTCAACATAACAAACACATGTTCAAATGTATTTCAACATCAAATAAAGTAGAGAGTCTAAGAAATCAAAAGCTAATCAAATGCATTGTTTAAATCTAAATCTAAGAGCTATTGTATAATCTAACTATATACTTCGCAGCAGCGTTCCTAATGAATAGTAGGGACTTCTCAAGAACTGGTGTAGTAGTCTTGAATCTCTGCAAAAGACAATTCATTTTAATTAGTGTATATGAATTCAACATTTGTTAAAAAATCAAAATTTGTTAAAGTTAAATATTACCGTTTCCCAGCTTCTTGTGATGTGAGAACGAACAATATGGGTCATCCAATACATTACATAGTATCCACACTCATATGACCCATTTTGTCTGTTACACTACAATATATCATCACAGTTGATAATAGTTAGTGAATAACATTTGTTATAAAACAATTATAACAAAGTATGACTTTAGCATATGTCAAACCTTGAGAGAAATCCAAGCAATCTTTCTACTCTTAGCAATTGATCTCCCGTCCATCATCATACTTGCTGGAATAGAACTGTATATAAAAAAATGTTTTAGCATTCAGTTATATAACAAAGAAAGTCCAAACATTGAGGTTCTTACCAATCAATTGCTTGTCTGAGTTGTGTGGGAGGAGGCCTGTGCAATGAGCAGAACCACAAAGCATAGTTGTCTTGCACAGACATAACAAGAAGTTGCCAATGGCGCCTGAAATTCATAATAACGTAACTATTAAATATTAAAATCACATATGGAACATTATTATGTTAACAAAGTTCACTTACCCGGATATATAAGGCAAAAAGTATATTTTCTTGGATATTCATGTCAACCAAATCCAAACGAGCATTCACTCCATCTTTTGTCTTTCCCTGAATGTTGAGTAATGTACCAATCAAGCTATCACACACATTCTTTTCTACATGCATCACATCTATGCAATGTCGAACATCTAACTTTGACCAATATGGAAGATCAAAGAATATTGATTTCTTCTTCCAAGGGGTCGTTACAGATGACTTCTTCGATGTTTTCCCAAATACATGATGTATTTTATTAACTTTTTGAAGAACTTCAAGGCCAGTAAGTGGATTTGGTGCTTCGTCCCTCTCTTGATCTCCATTGAATGCTTTTTTTAACCTTCGATATGGATGATTACGTTTTAGAAATCTCCGATGACGCAGATACACCGTCTTTCTTCCATGTTTCAATTGATGAGCTGCAGTGTTTTCTTCACATATAGGACACGCTTTATGACCCTTGACACTGTATCCTGACAAATTACCATAAGCAGGAAAGTCATTAATGGTGCAAAATAACATTGCACGCATCATAAAAGTCTCTGAAGCGAATGCATCAAATATTTCAACCCCGTCAACCCACAAAACCTTCAAGTCTTCAACTAGTGGGCTTAGATAAACATCTATGTCATTTCCAGGCTGCTTTGGACCAGATATCATCATAGACAACATCATGTACTTCCTCTTCATGCACAATGCAGGAGATAAGTTGTAAATTATCAATATAACTGGCCAACAACTGTGATTGGTACTCAGATTACCAAATGGGTTCATTCCATCAGTGGCTAAACCAAGCCTAAGATTTCTACACTCTTTACCAAATTCGGGGAATTGTCGATCAATATTTTTCCATTGCTTTGAATCAGCTGGATGACGAAGCAGCCCGTCAATTTTTCTCTCATCTGCATGCCATCTAAGGTTTTTAGCATCTTTGGGATTCGCAAACAAACGCTTCAGTCTGGGCACTATTGGAAGGTACCAAACTACTTTCAAAGCAGATCCATTTTTTTCTATCTGACCATTATCTTCAGTATTGTTTTTTGACTTGTATCGTGATAAGCCACATTTTGGACACTTTGTCAAAAATTCAAACTCTTTCCTATACAAAATGCAGTCATTAGGACAAGCATGTATCCTTTTATACTCCATACCCATTGGACAAAGAATTTTCTTTGCATCATAATTACGAGTGGGCAGTGTATTTCCATCTGGCAACATTTCATTCAACAACGTCAACAGTTCTGTAAAACTCTTATCAGTCCATCCATTGCTCGCCTTCAAATTCATGAGCCTTAACACCGCTGACAAACGTGTGAACTTAGTTGAACCGACATACAAAGGTGTTTCTGCATCAGTCGACATCGTCTCATACACATGAGCTTTGGCAAAATTTTCTGCTCCAACATCGCGGATCATGTCCTCCAATTTGTCTTCATCCGGTCGATCTTCTTCCATGGTGGAATCAGTAACATTTACACTTTGAGAGTCAGTGGGAAAATCCATTTCTTCGCCGTGCCAGATCCATGTTGTATAGCATCTTAGAAAACCATCACATATAAGATGTTCTCTAATTTGAGTTGCGTTCAACTTTCTCCCATTCAAACAGTTCACACAAGGACATCTAAATTTCACTTCATTATCAGTTCTCCCCTCATTACGTTGCGCAAATTGTATAAATTCCTCTACCCCTCTCTCGTACTCAACACTAATGCGTGGTAAATTAATCCAATTTCGATCCATACGTAAATATTCTACAAAATTACAATCATACAATTATACAATATATTCAACATACAATCAATTCAATCATACAATCAAACAATTAATAAACTATAACAATTTCATGCACTATCAAAATTAAAGCAAAAATTATACCATAATACATTACCAAAACTATAGAAACTTCATACATTACCAAAACTATAGCATTATGCAAAAATTAATGAAAAAATCACGTTAAAAATGCAAATGGACATAAATACCTGGAAGAGGAACGGCGGCGGAGAGGGTGAAAAACGCAACACAACGGCGGCGGCGGCGGAGAGGGTGAAAAACGCAAGGAAATCACGATTTTGATCGGCTAAAACTCGTTTTTATCGTCAAAAACGAATAATGACCGAACAATTTTGAGTTTAAACGGTTAAAAATGCAAAATCTGAGATGAAGGGTGGTTCGGAGGAAGAAGAAACGAGAACGCGCGAGGAAGACGATGCACTGTTCCAAGTTTTGTTTTTTAACTCTGAACAGGGGAATCTACCGCGGTTCACTACTTAACCGCGGTATAAAAGGGTTATATGCCGCGGTTTAACCCCCAACCGCGGCATATACTAATTTAAAAAATTATCAGAAATGACATTTTTGAAATTATTTTCAAACTATATGCCGCGGTTCAGCGGGCAACCGCGGCATATACCTCGAAATATTTCAAATAAATATTAAATTAATTTCATATAGGCGAATATGCCGCGGTTCCCTGGGGAACCGCGGCATATACCCCTGAAACGTGTTCAGCACAACTGTCTCCCCAACTGCCTTTCAGAGAATTTCAGAAGTTACAGGGGGTATATGCCGCGGTTCTCTGGGGAACCGCGGCATATACCCCCTGTAACTTCTGAAATTCTCTGACTAGCAGAGAAGTTAAGACGTTACAGGGGGTATATGCCGTGGTTCCCCAGGGAACCGCGGCATATACCCCCTGTAACTTTTCAAATTCACTGACCCAGTCAGCACCTGCAATAAATTGGCAGGGTATATGCCGCGGTTGTGCAGAGAACCGCGGCATATACTCTGTTATTTAATTTTTTATTCATACGTGGCGTCAAAGGCAAAGTTTGACTGGGGTATATGCCGCGGTTCTACTGGGAACCGCGGCATATATGTTCGTTTTATTTACAAAACTGCCACCGCGCACCATTATGCTGCGGTTTTCGTTGAACCGTGGCATAATGTGCGCTGTAAAAACCCGATTTTTTACTAGTGGTAGTAGATATTATTTTAAATTAATATGTTGTTATTTATTATCGATTAATTAATTTCAATGAAAAAATTAATTATTTTTCTCCAAAAAATTAATTTGAAAAATAAAGACTATCAAATACTAAAATTAATTCTAAATACAAATATAAAAAAGTTCCCTTTAAAAAAAATAATATAAAACCATACAACGGTTTTATACATGAATGAAATTTTAGAATATTTTATATGCAAAATTAAAAAGCTTCTGTAACGAAAAGGATAGTTTTTTAATATTTTTAAATAATAGTAGTAGTTATAATTAAATCTGATGGCTTATTTTAAATTATTTTAGCATAATCATTTTAATACTTTTTAAAAGACACATTAATTTAAATTTTGTTTCTAAAATTAACGTGAAAATGAGTAAAAGGAAAACATAAAAGGGATGTCACAAAATAAATAAAATGTGAAAAAAAAAGATATATACATATTGATAACTGTAACATTATGAAAGAAATATACATATATTTATTATTATAGAGGTACTTTATATATATATAAATATATATTTGATATGATTGTAGAAAAGTTGAGTAAAAGTATGTTATAAAAAGAATTTGTGGGATGGAATATATTCGTAAGTATGAGGATACATATAATATGTTACGTGACAGATAGAGCATAAAGATTTTTGTTAGATAGAAATATGTCCCTTCGTTTACATAGCGAAGACACACCGCACATATCTTTATCTACCACACCTCCATTATTGTAAATTATGTTGCACTTTTTTTTTTTGTTAATGGAATTACCACTTTAACAGAAAGTTTGGCCACCTAAAAAATAAAGTCTCTTTATGCCCATTTTCTATTCCAAACGTAACACCATCTCTCTACTCTTCTACCACACTTGTCATTACATGCATTACCTCTTTCATTACCACCTTTTCACAATTCTCTTTTCCATATTCTAATCACTTATTTTAATCTTTATTCTTATAATCACTTATTATTCTAATCACTTATTAGAATCATCCCATACACAACTTATTACATATAGGATCCAATGCTAGCTCTCTATTGCAAATTTTGTTTACAATTTCATGTATATTCTTTAAACAACCAAAGAAAACAAATCCATTCATTGTTTGGATAAAGTGTTTGATAATCAACTTTTCATAATCATATTTGTTTACTCTGTCCTTCTAGAATGTAATTACTTGCATATTCTATTAACTAAGATTATATGGTGTATCGGAAAACTAATTAAGATGACATCATGTAATACTCTGGCTAATAATACATGTATAAAAGGTTGTGAATATTGATTTTAATTCTTTGTTTAGTGAAACAAAATTTAACAAAGTAAAATGTAAAAAAAACAATCTCTTTCTTTCTAATTTAACCAGCTAAAAGCTGTTTATATAGGGAAAATCATTGGGAATAGAAATATTTTGTTTCCTAAAAAAATTGTTCCGTATTTAGATAAAAGGCTTTATCTAGAAAATTCTGCTGAAGGGAGTTCCTAAAAATCTTAATTCAATTATTTAGTCTTATAATTCAAATAAATGTATTTTACAAAGCTTTAAACAGTTTAACATTTATACGAATGTGTTAGTGAATGTTATAATATATGATTTTGGATGGTGTTTATTGATAATGATAATGCAATACATTTATATGATATTTGTGTGTGTAAATATTGAGTTATATATAGAATATATTAATGTGATATCATATTTTGTATGGTGAAGTTTGAACGTTATATATTCTAAATATAAGTTTTAACTCATAATTTAGATACTATGTATATTCTAAATATAAGTTTTAAATTATGACTTTTAATGGTAAATTTTAAATTTAATTCTACCCATAAAACAGGTTTATAAGGTGAGATTCATATCACCTATATATTTTCAATTGATTTTATCTTTAATTTTTGTAAAACTTTTAACATATATGAATGAGTTAAACGGTGAAGAATCAGTATAAATTCATGTTTGTTAGCTTTTTAAGGGTCATCAATAATATTATGTCATTACGTTACATTCGAAATACTAAATGGAATTTGGAATAGTTTAATGGTAAGATATATTTTGAGACATGTTGCAAAATTTAATGTAGTCTTCTGAAATTCCTTAGTCTTTAAGTGTGCATATGGATTTAAGTTAGAAATTAAGTTGAGTATTAAGTTAAGTGGAGGTTTAGCTAAATATGAAAATAAAGTGTCAAGCATGTTGGTACAACGTTAATGGAAGTGAAAATTCGTTAGTGTTCCAACTGAAATCCAACTGCTAAGTATTTAATTCATAATTTTTTTGTATACTTTCTAATTTGTAGTTTATATCTTCGTTTTTATTGATATCCCTTATATTTTAATATATTTTTTAATATCCTTTTTATTTATTTTAATTTTATATATACAATTAATTATTATATCATTTTCAATATTTCTTGAGTTGCTTTTAATTTTAATTTGCTTATACAGTTGAAATTAAAAAACAAATTACAAATTGTCGTAAGAATATTTGATTACATGGTAAAAATTACAGACAATAAAAATTATAGAAAAAAAATATAGTCAATGCAGCAATAGTTTAAATTAAGAAATAAAAAAAATCAATTTAAAAAATAAAAATTATAGTTTAATTAATGCTTATTTATTCGACTTGTCTAAATAAAATGACTTATTCAAATAAGACTTATATAAGTATATCTTTTTATGCTATTTTATATTTTCAACTATTTATTAGTTAGTTTATTAAATATTTTTAATCCAGTACATTAATTTATTATTTTAAAATTCATAAACTAGAAAAGATTAATAATATCGACTAGTTTCTCGAAAGACTCACTAAAACATAATGTAATAATTATATATTCACAAGTGAACACATAACAACATGGGTTAATTAAGTCTAAGGGGGCATCAATCAATAAGTATAAAAAATAGTTTAAATTTTGTTTATTTTATTTTGTAAAAATATAAGATTAAGGTGGTGTAAATGAGGATATGAATGAATAAATTAAAATGATAAAAAAATCATAGTAAAATAAAAGAAATAGTAGATGATTTAGATGGATCCTTGGAAGCATATATTAATAGAAAAAATAGAAGAAAAGCGAAGATGTTTAATACTGAGAATGAGAAGATTGAAAGGAAAGGTAATAATAGAAGTGTGATATAATATAGTAATTGGAGTATGTGTGTATTTACATATACTTAAGCATTAAGATAGTGAGAAAGGAAGGAAGGACACGGGAATGACGCGTTAGGGAAAACGAGAAAGGAAGCTTGAAGAGTACAAAAGGAGATTAGATGAGAGTGTTATGATATGAGAGAGAGAGAGAGTAAGAGATTCTGCTTTCTATCATGACTCGTTTAAAGGAAAAGGCTAAAAGAGGATGTCATTTTTCATTTCTCGGAATAATACTCTATAGTATCTTCTATCTTCTCCATCCTCTCATTCCACATTCATACCTCAAATATATATATATATCTTCTCATTTTCTCAAATATATAAGTATAATTGATATCGTATGTAAGAACAAAAATTCTTTTAAACTTTCAACTAAGATGTTAAAAATTTTACATCGATAAAAAATAAAGTTAATTTATAATATATAAGTACTTCATTTTATAATACGATTTTGTAAAGTTGACTTAAATTTAAAGTTCATTTTTTAACATAGTATCATAATCATTGTTAGAATCTATTATAACAAGATTTGTTGTTTATTGGACATATTGTCGGTTTTGTATGTTGAGAATCCAAGTGCGAGTCTAAGTTTCACATTAGAAAAAAATGAAAAATCAACATAGAAAGGTAAAGATCTATTAATTCATTGTCTAAAAACATTTTGGATAGAGAGTGATATCAATCTTAGTTAGACTCAAATTTCATTGGTATTATATCTCTTTAGTGAAGATGTCATAAATATAGATGAGTTAATAATTTGTATTAATTTTCATTAGTTTTTCATGTTACATTGGAATTTTAGTTTTTCTTAATTTAACATTAAACTAACATATTTGTTTAATTGAAATTATATATAAAATAAGAGAAGAAGGTTACGGTGATAGTATTAAAATTCCGTGCATGTTACTCAAACTCGCAGTGAAGCGAATCTGGTGGGTTTCAACGTTAGTTAGCTTATATCATGTCATATTGCATTAAAGTTGAAGATGTTGAATATAGTTTGTAGTTTTTATTGCCTGGTTTTGTATTTCCGGCATGTGATTCCTTCCCATATATATGTTCATAATCTTCTTCTTCTTTAGCTTGACATTAGTTGACGTGAGATATTACGACACAACTTTGTGGTCTATGGAAAAAAGTCACAAAGATTTGTGGTACTTATACTATTTTCTGCCACTTCAATGCATCAATGACGTTATCAATTCCAATGGCTTCACTTCAAAAAGGAAATTGTCTTCCATATCAAAAATAGATGTCTTTTATTGGATAATTATTTTCTTTTCTCTCTTTTTATCTAATCAAATACGTGTCTAATGTCTGATTAATGAAATTATATATTTTCATAGTTCAAAAATACGGAAATTCTAAATTTCAAAAAAAAAAAACCTCTGTACAATGAAATAATACAACTTGCCCATAGAATACAATGGTGTATAATTATTTCCAAGACTTCTATGCAAATATTTTTTTTCTTCATAATTAACATTCTTAACATATTTGTCACATTGAATTTCGAGTCATTCAAATCGATATGGACATACTTGTTTTAAAAATGTATTTAAATTATATTATATTATATGAATTCTTAGTTTATAATTTATTGAATTGGTTATTGTTTAATAATGATTAATGTCGTTATTTTTTAAACAGTGACCTAATTTCGTTTTATTTGATTGTAAAAATGTGATACAAATTAATGTTATG
Organism: Vigna umbellata; assembly: GCF_029865625.1. Lineage (NCBI taxonomy): Eukaryota > Viridiplantae > Streptophyta > Magnoliopsida > Fabales > Fabaceae > Vigna > Vigna umbellata. The sequence continues at coordinate 88,016,601 of NC_142165.1, read as the reverse complement.
GCACTTGTTGCTGAAGAACTACTTTTGTACCCCAATTAGTTTGATATCTTTAATTTATTATCCAAAATTAAGTGATTTAAGTATAAAATTCGGTTTTAGTTATTACATCTAAGCAGCTTTACAGGACTTCGCGTCTATCTTTAGACACTTATTTCCTACACCACCACACATTGCTTCTGCACTGTCACATTTTTCTAAAATTTCAAAATTATCTTTTATATTTTAAAATATCCTACACCCTCACTTCTTTTCTTCAACGGATGTCGATATCTGTTGAAGAAAAAATTCTTCAACGGATGTGTCATATTCGTTAACGGATGTGGCCACATCCTTAGAGATTTTTTTTTTAGTTTTTAGTTTATTAATTTATTGTATTTTAAATTAATATATAAATATTATTTAATTTTTTTAAAATTTATTACATAATTATATAAATTAATTTTATTTTATTTAATAAAATAATTATTATTAATTTAATTTATGTATTATTATTTAAATAATTATTTAAATATTTTTTATAAATCTACATAAACGGATGTGTCATTAACGGATGTGGTGACATCTGTTGAAGTTTTTTTTTTAGTTTTTAGTTTATTAATTTATTGTATTTTAAATTAATATAAAAATATTATTTAATTTTTTTTAAATTTATTACGTAATTATATATAAATTGATTTTATTTAATTTAATAAAATAATTATTATTGATTTAATTTATGTATTATTATTTAAATAACTATTTAAATATTTTTATAAATCTACTTAAACGGATGTGCCACATCCGTTAGCGGATCTATTAACGGATGTGCTACATCCGTTGAGGTTTTTTTTTAGTTTTTAGTTTATTAATTTATTATATTTTAAATTAATATATAAATATTATTATTTTTTTAAAATTTATTATATATAAATTAATTTTTTATTTAATAAAATAATTATTATTAATTTAATTTATGTATCATTATTTAATAAATTATTTAAATATTTTTTATAAAATTACTTAAATGGATGTGGTCACGTCCGTTAAGGTTTTCTTTTTATTTTTAAATAAAAACAATAAACTAAAATATAAAATATGTAAACGGATGTCAACATTGACATCCGTTTTATAAAGGACAAATTAGATATAGAGTGGTGAAGGGAGCATTTAATAGTGGTGAAGGAAGAAAAACTCCTATCTTTAATAATTATGTAAATGTTAATCAATGTCCTGATTAAGAAATTAAACAAATTACTAATCAATTATTAAAAATATTATTAATTAAAAAATTAGGAATTCCTTAAACCCTGATTAGCGAGACCCGTGTTTGATGGGAAAATCAGTCAGCATTGTTTCAATTACGAGATTCTGTCAACAGTTAATTTCTTGGAGGTTTTAAATTTTGTCCCTCTCCTGAATAGTGAAATTGAATTATAGGCACATAATTTTAGTGGTTAACTTGAAATAATTGCAAGTACCGATACTCTTCATTAAATATAAAAAATAAAAAATACAAAAAATGTGATTAGCATTTGTTTTTTAGAAATATTGATTATAGTATATTCGATATATTTATATATGTGAAACCGACACCTCTTTTTCTACATCTATCCGAATACATATCCAAATAACAAAAATAAAACATTTTCATTATATATCTCATTCCTTTAAAACAAAATTACAAACAAAAAAAACAATTCGATGATATCATATAGCTAAAAAAAAGTGCAATTTAGGGACAAGAAATTGAGGGAAGAAAAAAAAGTAAAAGTGGGAGCTTAAAGTTTGTAATTTGGGCCTTTCATATAAGATGCCAACCTTGTCTGGTGGCTTTAAAATGTGTTGTGTGATGGGTCCAATGGTTGTATCCCACAATAAATTTGAGGATAGGACAAAAAATAAAAAGACACGTTTGATAGATGGCAATGACTAAACAAAAACTTTAATTTATGCCGTCTTTTTCACCTTGCACCAAAGATGCACTTTTTAATGTCCAATCCAATACTTAGCATGAGTTTCAAGAAACTACCGACCATAAAAATAATTTCATTTCTTTTCCTTCTCATTTAACCTAATATTGTTTATTTTTTTAAGATTTTGTAAAAACAAAATATACAAGGCAATGCCTAAACATGCAGACACGTGATTGATGCAACAAGAATATTTTACAGAACTCTGTAGTTATGATTTTAGTATGTTCACCTCATCGCCTCTGCTCTCGCACTTATGTTCTCAACGACATGACATAAAAACGCCATGCACCCTGCTACGTTAAGGAGATTCTAACAAATCCTATATGATTCATTCATTCAATTAAATTCTGATATGCTATTTGTAAGCGAAAAACTATTGAATAAATTATTGATAAAATTGTAATAAACGCAAGTAAATAAATCGTTTATTTAATTTAACAAAATAACAATTCAAGTAAAGGATGTTGTATCCTCTATTAAAACAATACTCATTAGGCTCAAATGCCCACAAAAGTATTCCGCCGGTAAATGTTTTTACAGTGATACTGTTGCAGGGGGAAGGCGGCAGATGTATATCAAAAGCATATCGTAAATTAATGCTTTCTTTTTTTTACAATATAAACTGACTTTTATGTTTACAAAAACTAAATCTCAAATTATAGGAATCACTAGCATAAATTCACAGACAAATTTCCTGCTACGTAGAGACAGGAAAACAAAAGTAATTGATGGATCTAGAGACAAAATGGACTTGAATCTAACTTAAGAAATTGACACAACTTCTATCCCAGACTTTAAGACATTAGATTTATGGTCTATCAAGAAAAGAATTTTCCAAAAAGTCATAACAACGAGACATGAATTTAACGTACATAAAATATTAACACCACTTTTAACTACTCAAAATATTAACCTTAGATTTATGAATATTAATTCTTATATGATTTTTAACTTCCTTAATTTTATCAAATGCAAAACTTAAATTCACGTTTGAATTCATAAGAATAATAACTATAACAATAACAGAAAATGTTTGCATTAACCAAGCAACAACAGCTTAACACATAATTCCATTCTGACCCAAAATTTGCACTCCAAACTATTACCAAAATATTCCCAACGACGTATTCTTGGTGCTATACGAATTAGTTTCTTCATAAATATTTATATAAAAACGTAAGATGAAATAATTTCTCTCTTAAGTTAAAATCAGCTTTTTAGAAAAACTGGTCATTTAACTTCTCTTAAAAAATTAAGTTTAACTTGGCCTAAATTAATTATAGTTTATGGAAAAAGGTTTTTCTATTTTTCTTTCTTATTTACTTATATAAATGTCTATGGAAATATATTTTTAAACAAAACTTTTCAACCATGATAATCCTAGAACATAAATAAAAGTAAAGGACCATTGGGGCATTTGCTAGCGGTTTCTGGGGGAGGGGGTCATTCCTCCTTTCCGTGTACTCATTTTGTATTTGCTTGAGTTTCGGGGTTATGCTTGCATTTTGTAGTGGTTGCAGATGACAATTTTCCCCTGCAATATCTCTACCAACATTCCCTTGTTTATTTATTACCATGAAAGCTTCTCAGCATACGCTCCAATCCCCTGGTTTTGACCCGTCACTGAAACAGAACAAGAAAATGAACACAACTCCTCAGCCAAGAGCACACTAAAACAGAGCCAACATACTCACCAGAGCTCCATCCCCGTATTGCACCAGTAATTAAACCCCTGATCAAACAGCATCACATGCAAGCTCCATAAAAGAAGCTACATATCAAAACACATGAACTATGCAAAACCCCATCCTACCTGTTTAACACACAACATCTGTCCCATCTTAAACAGATATCGGAACCAAATAAAATTATCTGAATAAAACCTAAACCTCAAATAGCAGAAACTCAACTAAAATATAGACCGCTGCTGTGTCTATTTACACACTATCAAGTCCTCCCGTTGTGAGCCACAATCAACCTCACCAACCATCTTAAATGCAATTATTTTCAGGAAACAAACCATTTTTCAATCAAACTAATCAGAAAAGAACACCATCAACCTCTACAAAAGACAACCCTCCGAAATCAACCTCCATTGTGACATTGTCACCATTCCTAACTGTAACAACACAGACATAAACCACAACCATGAAGGACTATCCTGCCGAAATCAAAAACCAGCCCCAGTCCTAGTCAAACCCCTAGCAGATCCATTATGACACTGTATCCACACTCATGCTTGTGAGTACCCAACAAAAAAACTAATGGCATGCATTCAGTAGAATAGAGCGCATTTCTTGTGTAAGAATGGGATAAAATTTCAATTGACCATACCGAAGGGTAATTTGTGTCATTTCCAAAAAATAAATATTGACACGACTCATTAACCTCTATCTGGTTCAAAGGTCCAAGCTTGGCCAAAGGGTTGGCGTGTAACTACAATAATATGGTCCCACAAGAAAGAATTGAATATGGTTTTGCAGCTGCTGTTTGGCAGGGGATAGTTGACTTTAAGGATGATCATTGATCGTTATACTAAAGCTATTCACATTCGTGAAAAAAAAAAAATCAGATGGCCAAAATATTTTGTGGCGTATAAAATGCAAAGCAAGAAGATGAAGGCGTCATTGGGAAGAAATTTATATATGGTAAATCACTATAGCATGTAAGCAACTCAAGTTTTACAGAAGATTTTGAAAAAGTAGCACATTCAGGACAAAAATGACAGACAAGGCTACAAACCCAGCCCTTGTAAATAAACAGGAATATATATAATGCAACAAAGCTAAGATGGTGAAAAACTCACATATGTTGAGCCAGTTATGTATGACACTATAACTGTTATGTCATCAAGCTTCCCACCATAATAACGGAACCCAGCCTCTTGGGCGGCAGTAGCAAATGGTGTCTGTCTATTCCTGTCCAGTGCTCGCTGACGAGCCAGTGCTGCTATCTTCTGAGCAGTTACTTGGGGTTCTAGTCCAGCTCTAACTGCCTTCAAAACAACTTCAGCAACCTCATCATTGTACAGATTGTCAAACAATCCATCTGTTCCAGCAACGACAACATCTCCTGGCACAACAGATATTTTGAATACCTGGATATGTGATTGTGATGGGTTTGTTAGTCTGTTTGCTTTCCAGAGATATTATATGAACTTGTTTTGAAATACAGAAACTTAATATTCTCCGAGGCTTCCTATGAAAAAAATTCTAGGATGTTAACTATGCCAAGACCCAAATAATACTCGGCAGGATAATTTCAGATTAATATTTAAAAGCAAAGAGGAAACTCATGCAAATAAAAATTGCATCGGCAAAGCTGATAGGAGCCTAGCAACCATGGACCCAACTGCATCATCAAATGATTTTCCTACGATGTATGTTTAAGACAAGGGCCAAGCGTAGTACCAGTAGTCCCTTTGGATGGAAGGACTTCATGCACTAAAGATTTCAGAATCTATCAAAGATCCTTAGCAATGAACTGCCAAACTGCTATGGGATAACTATTAAAGTATGTTATTTCCTTTATGATTCTGTTTTGCTTTTTCGTACCTTTATGAATAGACAAGAAGCATTATTCAGAAATCATTCTTCCTTAAATTCCTTGGGAGGTGACATTCTGAGCCTCCAATTCAGGAACATTTTCTATTCTCATATAAATTGGTCCTTTCATTGCATCCATCATGGCTGACCCTAACCAGATCCGTGCTCAAACATGGGTTGAGGCACTGGCTCGTATAGGACGCGCTGTTGCAAAACTTACCCAGAACCAAATTACCCTCACAACTGATCAGAGCCCCCTCCACGCCAAAATTGATGAGAACATCAGTCAAGTTTCCAACACAGAAACCTACTCTAAACCGTTTACTTATAGCACTAGTTCTCACCCTCAGCCCATGTTTCCCATTTTGATGGATCCGACGATATGCCTAGGATATTTAAAATATCCCAATTATTTGATTACCATGCTACCTCTATTGGTGAACGCTTCCCAAATAGCAGCCTTCTACCTTAACAACCCTGCACTTAGTTGGTATTATTGGATGTATAGCAATAATAACAAAATCTTGTCTTGGGCAGATTTTCTCTAAGCATTGAATTGCGTTTTGCGCCTTCTTTCTATGATGACCCTAAAGGTACTTTATTTAAACTAAACTCAACCAACATAGTTTTGTTAACCACTGCCTCTCTAAATTCGAGAGTCTTGCTAATCACACTGTCGGCTTCCCAGCCTTTTTCCTTGAGTTGTTTAATCTCCAACCTCTCTGTCAGCATCCACGATGAGGTTCAAGCCCTCTAGCCCTTAACCCTCATCCAAGTTAAAAGGATAATTTACTTGAAGCCAAAAAGTTTCACCACCCTTGATCCCCATCTTCCCATCACACCACCTTGATCCCCTTATCCTCTCTACTTCAGTCGTATCGTTACCCTTCCTACCCCTACCATCACACCCCTCAAACACTTCACCCCAACTGAATTATCATATTGTCGCAATCGTGGTCTTTGTTACAATTGTGAAACCTTCCCACAAATGCAAATTTAAATTCCTCCTATTTGTGGCTAACAAAGATATCCCACATGGCCCTGTCTCTCATCCTTCTCTTCTTGATACCAACCCATCCCATGACTTAAGCAATTCTGCTACTTTCTATCTGTGCAAAGCATTGTCAATATTTTTAATGCTCACCAACTTATTGTGTTGTCAGTGGCGATAGCACTCATAACTTTATCCAATCTCACATGGTTCATTCTCTCAACCTCACACCTCAAGCTACCACACCAATGAGTGTCACGACCAGTGATGGAAATAAACTTAATTGTTCCACTATTTGCAAGGGCATTTTTGTATTTCTCGTCAAAGTTTTTAGGTTTAGCTTATCATCATTGACCTTGCAAGAGCTGATTTTTATTTTTTTTTGTAGTAAATTGGCTTAAGGCCCTCAACACAATTATTATGGACTACTCTCGTCTTACGATGCATTTTATGCAGAATGCCACATGAGCTGACTTACATGGTCGTTCTGTCCCAACTAAGATTACTCATAATTAAATTAAACGTCTTTTAAACACTTACCAACCTACTTTCATATCCAACTTCAGCCCAACTCTAATTTCCTTACTCCTAACCCTTCCTTCTTAAACATTGATCAAGCCACGACCAACTTGATTCTCTGCAAACTCTGATCACACAGTTTGCACCCATTTTTAGCCCTTCACTCCTTACCCCCACCAAGAACTACTAACCACCACATCTACCTCTTTCTCAGTGTTGCACCAGTAAATGTTTCACCATACTGTTATGTACATTTTTAGAAGCAAGAAATCAAGCATCAAATTGGCTTGATTCAACCAGTCAAAGTTCATTCTCCTTTACAGTGTTACTAATCATAAAAAGAATCAGGCATGGCGAGTATGCAAGGATTTTTGTTCTCTAGATGTGCTTATGATCAAGGACCAATTTCCAGTTCCCACCTTAGACAAGTTCCTTGGAGACTTGTATTTTGCTTCAAGGTTCACAAAAGTTGACCTTGTTGAAGGGTTTCACCAAATTCACATGGCCCCTTGATGACATTCCAAAAATCGTATTTCATACTCACAAAAGTCAAGGAAAAAGCTAAGCATCACAAGTGTGAAGAAAGCATGCGAAGTGTGACACAAGTATAGGAAACATGGACAAATGTAAGCCATTTATCTAGATCTAAATTTTGAATCTTAATTTAAATTTTCCCACCTTGTCTAGTTCAAATTTCGTCCACACTTAAAGTATCTAGATTCTACATTTACATTCCAAGTTATGCATATTATACTTTCATTTAGGAGATGATCTTAGGCTACAAATAATCGTCTCTTCTCTTTATAAGTAACTTTTAAATATATGAGAATTGAGAGAGATTTTGCAGAGCACTTCTAGAGTTCTTTGAAAGAGAGCACCTTCTTTCTTGAGTCTTATCTTGGATCATAAGATCAAGTGACAATTCCATTTAACACTTATCTTGAAGATCTTTCAAGTGGTGTGGCTTCCTCCATCAACCCGTAAGCTTCTCTCTTACATTCTTTTCTTATTCATCTTCTTCGACAAATTGAAAGTGTTTTATCTTCATGTTTTGTTCTCCTTCTATCTCCATTCAATTAAAGCAAGGTAAGCACAATGTCATTGTCAATGCTCTTTCTCATATGCATGACTGTAAAATGGACTCTAGTTAGTTGGATTCTCTCCATTCTACAATTTCAATTCCTAGAAAATTTGAAGCAATAACTACCTCCTTCAAACGCATATTGTTCCATCAAACAATAGGTCTCTCTTTCACCCTCTTATCACTCTAATTATAAAATCATTGATGGCTTGTTACTTTACAAAGGTAGTATTTGGCTTCCTAATAATTGTTCTTTCATTCCCTTGCTATTGACTGAATTTCACGCTTCTACCTTGGGTGGCCATATGGGAATTGCAAAGGCTCTTAGCTAACTTACCAATATCTCTTGGCATGCAATGAAGTACGACATCACCCAAATCATCACTAACTATTCAGTTTTCCCTAAGCAAAGTACAACACTAAGACCCCTAGTTTATTGCAACCTATACCTCCTCTTACTGCTCCATGGGAGGTTTGTCTTTTAGATTTCATAATCGGACTTCCACCATCTTCCGGTTTCACAATTATATTAGTTGTTGTTGATCATTTTTCAAAAGGTGCACATTTTTGTCCTCTCCCTACACATTTCAATGACTACAACAAAGTTGTTCTTAGCTTCATTGATATGGTTTGCAAACTTCATGGGTTCCCAAGAAGTCTTATCTTTTGATCAAGACCCTTTCTTTATCAACACTTTAGGTAAAAGCTTTTGAGGTTGAGTTGTACCGCTTCACATGAGTACAGCCTATCACGTTCAAAGTGATGGAAAGACCGGGATCCTTGTTAGGGAGCTTGACCTACATCTTTGTGCTTATGTCAATAGTTAACCTTCTAAATGGCTCAAATTTCTCAGCCTTGCAGAATGGTGATACAATAACACCTCCATTTTGCTACAAGAATCACACCTTTCAAAGCCACTTTTGGGAAATGTCCTCCCATCATTTCCATCTACTTTCCTAGCTCCTCCACATTGAAATTGTTGACTGCCTTCTTTCTTCATAGGAAGATTTACTTGCCTCTCTTACTTACAAATTGCATAAGGCTTAACAAACTATGAAGGCCTGTGTTGATATAAGTAAAAGTGTACCCTTACCATCAAGTTTCTATTTTGGGATCCCCTTATAAAAAAGTTGAGCAAATGCTTTTATGACCCTTTTGAGATCATGAAAGTTGTTGGTCATGTTGCTTGTTGTTTGGTTTTGCTTGAATTTGCCTAGATTCATCCAGTTTTCCACTATTCCTTACTCAAATTACCTCATAGACCCTTTCCCACTACTAAGGACCTTCCTGCTATCTTTTCTAGTCCCAAGTTAATTATCCAACCACTTTCCATTTTGGATTCCAAATGGGAAATACTAGTGACCTTCCCCGTGATCCAATGGGCAAGACTCCCTCCTAAAGACACCACTTGGGAGGATTAGGCTGACTTGACTGCCACTTACTACATTGAGAACAAGGTAGTTTTCCAAGAGCCAGGGAGTGATAGGAGTCCAGCAACCATAGACCCAACTGCAGCATTAACGAATGGGCCTACAATGGATGTTAATAAAAGGCCCAAGCGTAGTACCAAACCTCCCTCTGCTTGGGAGGACTTCGTGCACTAAAGATTTTACAATCTATCAAAGATTCTTCGTAATGAGCTGTCAAATTGCAATAGGATTATTTCCTTTACCATTCTGTTATGATTCTGTTTTACTTTCCCTATATATGGATGTATAATGCACCAGGAAACATTAATCAGAAATCATTCTTCTCTAAATTCCTTGGGAGGTGACATTCCCGACCCCTCCAATTCAGTAACATTTTCTGATCTCACATCCAAGTCATCTTAAATGTGCTTAATATACAAAAGGGAATATTGAAAATGAGATACACCTTTCATTTTCACTCCCCTCTCCTTGTATTTTTTTTTCATTTAAAATTAAATAAAAACCCTCTTTATTATTACCTTTAAAAATCAAACCTCGTGTTTTACGAAATCAACCAGAAAATATAATTAGGATATGAAAGAAATTTCAAATGCCAATCTTTCAGTTTGTTCACATTAATCACAAGAGATTGGAGGAAAGTTCTGCAAACTCTGTTTCTTGGCACCAGAGCCATCCTGTCAGAAACAGTAAGAGTTGGACTATACTGTCTCAACAAAAAGTCCCTGGCATGCATGCTATCAGAAACGGGTAAGAGGGTACAGCCTCAACAAATAAGAGCCCCATGTTGGAAATTTCCATATTGCCAATGTAATGTCCTTAGAAGTAAATCATGTGTGAAATTAGTGACAACATACCTCACCAGAGCTGGGTAGATCACATCCATTGCCACTCTCCAGTTGATACGTAAAATTGAAGTCATGCTGTTGAACAGGGGACCTGAAAATGGTGCATCCATCTCTAATCACAATGAACCCACTGTCACCTAAATTAATGGCATGCAGTCCCTGGACCAAGAAACCAAACATAGTAAGCAAATCAATCATTTGATTTACTCTTTCACTTCCTTTCATATTAAAAAAACTAGCTACCCAGATTTTATTGGTTGTGAACTGATGGGCTTCAGTCAATCATGATGCACACTAAAACATCAATATCTTAAGGCTTAGTAGCAGGTTAGACAAGAGTTAAAGATATGTGTGTATGTGTTCATGCATGAACTGTATATTAAAATGAGTATAGTGGAGAACAATGTCACCAAATTCATGAAAAACAAGATGGAAAATATTGAGCAAGCTTTAATTTTATTTCCCCTGTGCCATTTAGATATTGATTTCAAAGGAACCTAACAGTAGATACATGCTAAACTCATCACTAACACGTAACAGTAAGTAAGTCCGATCCTGGACGTAGACAAGAATCTAGTTTTATGGTACAAGATTTTACATTAGACATCATATGACGTAAAAATACAGATGCTACGGAGATGCATAATCTAATGTTAATGTAATGTTGATAAAGTCAACAACGTGAAAAGAACAACTATTTAATATATAGCATTAAAAATGCTAACGAAATCCAGACACCTCTAGTAATGTCCAACAGAAAAGGAAGAAAACCATTCATGTGACAAAATGCAGATGTTGGGGAGGGAGATGCATGATCTAATGTAATGATGACAAAGTCAACCGAGTGAAAAAGAAACAGACATTTAATTTATAGCAAAAAAATGCAATTAAAAAAGTCTGCACACATCCAGTGCTTCCAACAGGAAAGGAAGAAAACTATTTTAATAGTAACAAATTTAAATAAAAATAACACTATACCGTATCACTGAGGGAAATGATACAAGCTGTTGATGAACCCTTGGCCTTTGTAAATGAGTGAGCCTTCTCTAAAACACTCGCGGGATCAACAGAACCTTTTGGTTCCTCTTCAACTGCTCTAACAGAATGGGACATGAGTTCTTGAGCAAACAGTCCAGCATTAACACCAACATCTGCCCAGCCACCTACACCATCTGCAACACCAATTGTTTGTTCATCTACGCAAATAAAATGTGCATCCTCTCCACCATAGTCCTCCTTATCCGGATGTGGTAGGTAACATGACCCCGAAAACAACTTCAACTTCTCAGGACCAAAATTTGTTCTGGAAAAAAAAAATCATTATTTAACATGTCTACCTTGTAATTGTGGGAAACATAAATTAAAAGAGGAAACCTCATCTTCAATCTTGATACTAAATATGTAGGTAGGCCATTGTAGCTCCTAACTCTGGTAAAAAAATTCCTTCACTTCTGTCTAGAGAAAACGTCACTCCCACTAATACCTTCTCATAAACTAACGCAAATAATGTTTTACCATCGCTGAACAAAGTCATAAATTAAAATAACTTCAATAAATTACTAAAATAAAAGTTGCCTCTAAAATAAAAACATCATACGTAACTCTCTTTCTAGTTCCTAGGTGTGCAACCATCAGCCACTTTAGTACAAGATGTTCATTTTCATCATTTATTCATGTTTACCGTCATTACACACACCAAAAACAGGGTAAAATATATTTGAAGTCTCTCAGGTTTCGGTCTAAAGTTGTTTTTAATCTCCATACGTTAAAAATAACGATTATGGTCCTCGCTGAACTCCATAGAGAGGGACAAAATGATACGGGAACCAAACTACTTCTAATCTTTTTAAGCGTGCGTTTGATTCCCATTCTACGACACCAGACTCACGCAAGTTCGAAGCTACGGAGAGAGTAGCTTTCACGTTTTGATTTTTCCATTTTAAAGTGAAGATGCAAGTGTACTGAAACAATGACTAAAACCAAAGACGAAGAATCTACAACACGTCTCACCCTAAAAGTATTCTAAAGCAAACGACACACTTAAATTCAGAGAAGAAAACAAGGGTTTACAGAGAAAAGACGTACTGGTCGAGTGAAAATGTGGAGGAGGAAAGGTGTTGAACATGAGGCGCTGTATCGGCGGAGCAGCAAGGAAAGGAGGAGCGCTTGGTTCCAACAAGGAGCGAGCTCGGATTCCAACTCCTCCAAGTTGAATTGGAGGTGGAGCACCCGAAGTTCAAAAGACTGTTCAAGGGTTGCAATCTTGTGAGATTGACGGTAGCTCGCAAAGCGGCGCGGCGCGTCCTGTCCCGGAAGCGAACGCCGGAGGGCTTGGCGGTGACTTCGTCAAAGTAGACATCTCCGAGAAGAACGGCATTGGAAGTGGAAGCTGCCATGGAATGCTGAGAAATGAGGAGTGAGAAATGAGAAACGTGAAGCTGAGATGGGAGAAGAAGAAGCCCCGAAGATAGAGGAGAATGTCTCGGTTCCTCTGGAGCCTCAAAATCTTGAGGTGGGAGATTGAAAGAGACAAAACTCCGATTTCTTCTCCAATGTTTGGCCTCTTTATTATTACATCTCTATCTCTGTTTTTTTTTTCAATTCAAATTTGAATATTTTATTTTCATTTATTTGTTACATTAAAATTCTAAGTCCCGCTAAAACAACGAACACAGCTGGACAACACACCAAATAAAAATTAAGACAGTGCGATAGAATTAAGGTTTAATAAGTTGTTGGTCTTGATTTATTTGAGAATATTTTATTATTTCATTCAGCTAAGTCTTTGATTTATACGAGTTTCATATTTGAGTCCCTTTATTAATTTATAACGGTTAAAATAATAATTAGTGATAATTTTACTAAGTCTAGAAAATCAATTATAAAAGTATAGAATATCAAAAATTAGGTTTTAGTAACTTTTTAAATGGTAAGGAACGGACTGATGTATCACACTGGAAATTAATTTTCTTTCTACAATAAGAATTCTACATTTGAATATATGTTAAGAATTTTATATGAGAATAGATTATTATTTATATATTTAAGATCTCTTAAAAATGTCAATATAAATTATCTCTGAGTTTAAAGAATATCTCTTCACAATTTTTTAAACAACTCTTACAAAACCTTTTTTAATTCAATATTTGAATTTCAATAACTTGATCCATGCCTTCTTAGCTCATTCAAACTGGTTTTTATTCAAAACTTCTTTTCTCTTTTCAAAGTTTTGAAATGACAAGACTAAACTGTAGTTTTAATTTCTTTATGCATTTTATCTTATTTAGTTAATTAAGTCTATTCATATACAAAGAATAGACTTTGGTCAAGCTCAATTTTCTTTTAGTTGAATTATTACGATTCTTGTTTTTTAATCAAGATTCCCTCAAAGTCAAATTGATTAGACAACTTTAAACTTCCTTCTATTTCAAACTACCTAACGTACCTATTTAATTTCACCTTAAATAAAACTATAAAAAAAATACTCTTCAAAACACGGGAGAATAAGACACATTTAATTAAATTAAATGATAATTTTACCTTTTAACATCATTAGAATGACTTACATTTTGAATTCTTTTTTACTAAATAAAAGAAAAATGATATTACTTTTTACGTTTTTCCTTGTGAAAAAATATCCTAGTTTCTTTTATTCTTCAATGTTTCGTGGTGACATAAAACAAAATAAGGTTAGGTTAGGAACGTAAAGCATTTTGATATTGTATACGAGACGAGACGGTGGGAACGGAACAACTATACCGTGGGCTAGTAATGCAAGTTCTATCTAGTTTAGAAATTAAAAATCTTCCATTAAATAAAAATATAAAAATTAGTGATATATAAAAAAAAATATGATTTATAAATAATAAATTTTAATGCTTTAAATAAAAAATAAAGTTAAATTTTTTATATCAATAATTCATATTTCAAAAATAATTAATCTTTCTCATTATCTGCTTAATTAAAAGAATTTCAAACAAATTCTGTTCAATTAGCTGAGGTCTCCCACAACTACAGATATAAAGGACTGGAGGGATATGTTTATTAGCAAGAGTTTATTTTTTCTCATCAAATTAAAATTTTGAAATCACTTTAGATGTTGAAAATTGTTAAATTCCTATTTTAATTTTAAAATCACATAAAATTAATAAAAGTAATATTAAAGCTGGGGTCTCCTATGTTATTATCATCAGAAAATAATAAATTATATTAAAGTTAATGTCAATAAAACACACTGGTTTTCTCGCACCTTTTTCTTAAAAGCATTTGTTTTCTGTTTCGACACATTACACGTGAGTTCGACATTTCCATTCTTTCACACTTAGCTACAACGAAAAAATAGACTCTATTAGACATCAAGTTCCGCTAAGGCTCTTCAGCTCAAGTGACACTAATAAGTGATATGATATTAACATTTATTTATAATTTTAATAAGTTTAACATGATCTAGAAAATAAATAACATAATTTTTGTAAATATTAGAGTACTTTTTATATTTAGAAATTAGTATATTCTTTTTTACATAGGTTGCATAAGCAGTAAATGTAAAAAAAATTATATTAAAACATCAACTTGTATTTCTTTCATGATTTTTTGCTTGAAATTTTGTGCCATGAATTCTTTCTATCAATTTTTTTTTCCTTTTTTAAGTTATTACTTTTTTTGTTTATCTTTTTCCACAATCATGATTAAATACATGTTAATATTATACTCACTAATGTAAACTAGATACATTATATTAGCTCCAACTAGATATATTAGATTAGTTTTGGAGCACATCGATTTTGTAATCTATTTAATATATATTGATGTAATATGTTTAATATATATATATATATATATATATATATATATATATATATAGAGTAAGGAACTCTAAATAGAGTAAAAGAATAAATCCAAAATATAAAGAGATAAGAAAAGATAGGAAGAAAAACTAAGATAGGTTGAGGAATAAAGTTTCCTTTTGAGAAGAGAAAAGATAACTTAATTGTTGCTACAATAATAAAAAAAACTAAACTTTACACTAAAGAACATTTTGTCAACAATAATGAATAATAAAATCTAACCGTTGACACTTATGAACTTTAATAAAAAAAAATTGTTGACCTAGTTTAAAAAACTAACGTTTCTTTTGCAATTATTATTATTTTATAACAATCTTCCACGTATTGTATTGCAAATTGCAAAAGAAATATAAGAAATTTTTATCTTAGGTTTCATAGGATGTAATGTATTAGAGCTGGTATAACAAACTATAAGAACTAATATTAGATCAAGAAGCTTAACACATAATGTAGTTGGTATAACAAGTTATATGAACCAAAGACATTTGACGTGTGTTAGAGGTTTATCAATCACAATACACTTCCACAATCCTTGTTGTTCATGTGCGTGCCCGATATTCATGAGTGCTCTAGAGATCTAAGATACCATGCAAGTGACCCCACTCGACACTCATATAGGTGATTTAATCAAGTGTATTATGCAAATCATACACCATCCATGAGGAATATAAAAATCATTAAAAAAATTGTTTAAGCTAAAATTCTTTCACCACGTAGAATTTTAATGACAAATTTTAACCTTTCCATAATGCAATCTCTAGCACTTTTACAAAGTTTAAACAAAGCTTCACTCATAAAATAACTAAGGAAATAAAAGAAACAGGTGTTGTTAGGCATTCAAAACCTTGTTTCTTCTAAGATAATCGATTGTCTTACTTGATAATCGATTATTCTAGAGAACTTTCAAATAAAGAATGAACTCTAACTGAAATAATCGATTATCAGATAAGATAATCGATTATTATTTAGAGATTTCAAACCAGAAAAGAACTCTGACTGAGATAATTGATTATTAGGTAGGATAATTGATTATCCAAGAGAGTCTTGAAGAAAAAACGAATTGTAGACTGAGATAATCGATTATTATCTAACCTGATAATTGATTATTTATGTCAGTTTTTTACAACAACATAAACTTTTGATCTAAGTGTAATTTAAACTCATTCAAATGACCAAATTGGTATCCTTAGCATTGTATTTGATTAATGAACCTATTTATAACTTAAATTTGGACACAATTTGCTCAATTGAATATGAAATCAATGCATTTAGGCCAAGTCTAGTACCCAAAAGCTCACACAACAATTCTTTCTCTATGAAAACCATATTTTAGCAAAGTAAGATGCCAATTAAGTCCTAAATGACCCAAAAACAGTTCTCAAAGCTATAGAATTTCCCCAAAACCATAACCTTAGAATTTGACCTGTCAAAACCCCATTGTATACCCCAAAACTCACATTTCTTCTAACTTAATCACAATCAAAGTTCTATAACAATTTATAAACTATAATAACTCAATCTACCTTCTCAAATTTACCAAACACAATTGTCACAACAACAAAACAACCACACACCATTATTCATCAAATTTTCAATTCACCACTTTTACAAGTAACTCAATATACTAGAATTCTTAATTCAATCGAATTTCACAAGTCAAACACTACATCATCATACAAGCATCAATTACAACCTGTCTACCAATCAAAATAAAATAAACAAGCTTCCCTTACCTGAATGATGTTATGACGATTCTAACAACTGTAAAATTTCTCCTACGACTCCAGGATCTCTATTTGCTCCTACAATTCACAACAACTTGATCAGCACATATCTTCAGTGTCACTAATCAATAGAGAGACTTATAGAAGATTCATACCTCCAATAATAGAGAAAACCTCTTACATGCACAAACATCTAATTTCAAGAAGAAAAAAAAACAGAAATCAACTTATTCTTTAATTGAAATCAATCGGATAGGAAGGAAGATCTCATCTCAAGATCTCTCAGACTATTTCTGATATTTAGATAAATGAGTAAAGTGTGAGAATCTCTAAAGAGAAGGAAAAACATTTTTGAAGAGAAAAGTTTTAGAGAAATAAAACTTTTAAATAATGAAACTCATTATTAGAAAATTCTATTTATACTTTTAATATTTTTGAAATAAAATAATTAAATATTATTATTTAAAACACTCTACGTTATCAAATAATTGACTTTTGAGATTATTACATTTGAGATTACTTATAATTATTAAAGTGATTATATTTAACTTAAGAAAGTATTAATTAATTCTTTAAGAATGTCCCATGATAGTAAATCCATACTTAATGGTACTTGGCAATTAATTAATATTTCCTCCTATTATATCTAAAGTTGCACTTTAATAATATATAATATACTCAATAAAAAATTAATTACCAAATTAAATCCCAAATTTAAAAGAACGTACTTATAATAATCTTTAACTATACAAAGTATGCTACAACAATTTATGACATTTACATCAAAACATTAATTACTTACCAGTATTCTATCAAACATTAACTACAAAACAATGGGGCATGGATAAAAATCAACCTCGTTACAATAAATCGAAAGTAGAAGAAAACTATACTAATGAAAGTTTCCTGATTTATGCCAACAGCTACGGATCAAAGCATTCAACGGCAAAATTCAAATTGGATCAAAACTGTGGAGGCTCAAGAAGTCGTGACCAAGATGATAACTTCAATCGTGCACTGTCGCCGAAACCTACGACATCCATATCAAATTTGGAACACTTTGCAAATAACCCTAATTCACAACTAACCGTCCTCCAGAACAGAGCAAGAATATTGTAACTTGTGCCACTAATTGGAATTTGCCACCTTTCCGTTTTCAAAGACAGTAAATACAGTCATTTCCCTCACATCAAAAGGGGGCAACACAGTCCAAAAATTTCCCCATTGCGCATAATTTCTTGCATAGCTCCATATGTGCATGCTCTATCATACTGCTACCAATACTCCTAATCATTGCTGCTGCAACGAAACACTCTACACAAAGACGACATTTAATTCTACAGTCGTAGATAACTTTTTGCCCTGATAAAAGCAGTTATTGCAACCAAAATGTCAAGAGCTCCTCCTTGCAATATCTTTGCCAGAAAACTCCCCATTACCACCAAAGGTTCCTGCTGCAGCTGCAGCAGCAACATCCAAACCACCACCGATAGATGTGATGAGCGCAGATAAGCCTCCACCAGCTGCCATCCCCAGTCCTAGAAAATCAAGAGTCGTGTGTTTAGGACCAAACATGGAGGGTGTCCCCGTCATCAATTCCTTCAGTCCAGAATCACCATCACATGGAAGACTAAGTCCAAGCCCTGCAGGAACCGAAACACTCTCAGATTCTAACTGAGGCTGACCCCATTGCAGGCCATTTTGCTGCCCTGATGGAGTTGAAGCTGAAGATGATGACACAATGCCCAACCCGCGAAGCAGAGAGGCATTTGTGGCTGCAGCACCCATTTGAGCAGCTTTCTGCAGCAATGCAGTGGCTGACATGGCAGGTTGCGGAGGCGAGGCATACTGCCGGTGCTCTTGCCCTCCTGTTGCGAATATTGGTGAGACATTACTGGTGGAGAGGCAAAGGGATATGGCCTCAGACGAAGAGGGAGCTGTGATATCTGCACGGTGATCTGGAGGCCCCATGCTTCTAATTAAGTTACCGAATGCTGGTGTTTGAGATTGTAGAGCCCCAGAAGATGTTGAAGAAGCAAACAAACTTGCAAACACACTACTACTATTACTATTATTAGTAGCACCGACATTGCTTGCCGAGCAATTGGTACTACTGTTATTTTTGCTGCCAGAGCTCCCACTTATAGCAGTAGTAGCTTGTGGCTCCTCAATGACTGGGGGATTGCTTTCCGGTAACTCTGAAACGCCAGAAGAAAAAAGGTAAAGAAAAAGAGAACAACAACAGCATTATTAGAATGAACTATTATTAATTAAATAACAGAAAACGCAGAGTCGGAAAGTTGATGCCTTTCTTTTTAAGTTAGATTAAAAGCTCAGAAGAAAAGAACAAAACAATAGTTTTTCCTCTACTATAACGCACTTCGCCCTCCTTTATCTCCACCCAAAAAACAAACAAATCTTTTCCTCTTTTTAGCTTTGTATCTTTGAACATCCCTTGATGTCAATTGCACAATTCAGATCCCAGTCCCAATGAACACCTTTTTAAGTTAATTTCCATTACTTAATTGGCCCATGGAGTCTCCGACTACTTCCCTCTTCCATCCTTTTCATCGCACACAAGTAAAACCAAAACACAATACCAGACAAAAAACTACTAACCTCCGAGCTCACATTCGATAACAAAAACAAAAACATAACTTTGATTTTGTTGACTAGTTTTAATTTAACCACATCACACGCGACAAAACCAAAAATAACGCATGTTTTTCCCTAGTAAGGTATTAATCGTCCAATCTACCTGGGTTCTGTGTCTGCACACCAGAAGATATGACACTGTTTGACTGCGCAGGGGTGGTGGCTGCAGCCGCCGCACCCTCCGGCGGCGGTGACTCGGTTAAAACCATTGAATCATTCTCCTCATTAGCCTTGGTAACAACAGTGTGAGATCTCGCCCCGTCCTTGGCCAACGCATCGCAAAACGCTCTATGCGTAATGAAGCTATCCCTCCTTCAAATCGCAACAACCAAACAGAGCCTTAACAAAGAGAATCAAAAATCTCGAGAGACAGAGAGTAAAAAAAGAACCTGGAGAAAACGGTTCCACAATCGCACTTATACTCTCTATTGCCGCATACTTTGGAGTGCGCTTTCCAATCCGACTGAACGGCGTATTTCTTGGAGCATTTGTCGCATTTCCACTTCTTCTCGCCGTGCTTCCTGCAGAAGTGCTTCTTAATCCCCGTCAAGTCCCCCAAGGCTCTAGAAGGGTCGTGGTGCACGCACGCGGGTTCGGGACACACGTACACTCTCTTCCTTACCTCCTTGGTGGACCTCTGCCTCAGCTTCCACGGCAAATTGTGACCTCTCCGATGAAGCTGCAGATTCTGGTCCCTCTGAAACCCTTTGCTGCATATCTCACACACGAACCGGTTCGTCGCCAACAGCGTCTTCGGTGACAGAGCAATCACCTCTGCCTCAGGATCTGACAAAACAAACAAAATAATAATTAAATTAAATAGTGTTGCTTTGTTTTGTTTGATCGATTTGATTGAGTTCAGTACCTGGCATGCCAGGGAGGTTTCGTTTTCTCTTGGGAGCAGGTTTTGTTTGATTGCCAGAGGAAGACATGCTTGCTTCCCCTGACACTGTGGAAACGTTGTCCAAATCAACCGACATGGAACCTCACTCTATTCACAAACTTCTGAGATGGATAATGTTTTGGTTTGGTTTCTCCTTAGGGTTTCTATTCTACTGCTTACTTACTACTCTAATATCCACCGGTCAACCTCCACAGTTTTTTATAATATTTATTTAACCTCGTTTCTCTCATTTACCCTCTTCACCTACCTACCACCTCCAATAATGTCACAAAATTAACCTTAAAACGGAACAAACAACGAGAATCCTTAAACCAAGTCTTTCTCACCAGTTCTCACGCTACTAGTTTCTCGAAAGACTGCTCAGTTTTCACACTATAATTCATTTTCCTTTCTTTTTTGTTTACTTCTCCTGAAGTTAACTCGTCAGTATTAGGGAGCAATGTAAATTGATTAGTTAGTAGTAATGGAAAGGGTTAAGGAAGAAAGGAGCAGAGAGAAGAATGCGCGCACACTGTTGAGAGAGTGAAGGAGAAGTGTTTTTGGCGCTCTGAGTTTTTGCTTAGTTTGAATCCGTATTCTGTATCAACAGACATGACAGTGAGACAGAGCATTGGCGAAACAATGAATATTGGTAACAAAAACAAAACAAAACAATTTCTCAAAGGAGTACAAAGTCAAAGAACACACGGTGGCTTTCCTGGTTTGCGCCGCTCTGGATTCGCCACGTTTCCGTTGCTTTTTATTATTAGATTTCTTTTATTATATTCCGTGTGAGTAAGGTGAACAAGAATATGTGGTCCACGTTGAGTTATCTCTTTTCACCCTTAGATATATATTCATTTAATGATTTAGATTAGAAAATAAGAAATGATCTATAATTTGGATCCTACTATGCAATTTAATCATCGTTTAATAATTCGAATCAAGTTCTAAAATTTTATTTAACGTATTTGTTTTGTTAGAAAATAATTAGAGTTGAAGGAATTGAGAAAGGAGATTAATCGAAAGAAAATTTTAGTTGTTTTAATTTATTTTAATTTTTTATTTAAATGTCTTGAAATAATTATAAGGAAAATATGTTTTAGAAAAAAAATGATAAATTTGTGTTTTAAAATATATTTGCTTCTATTTCTTCTTCATCACTATTATTATTATTTTTATCTTCTTGCCTTTTTTTTCTTATTCATCATGAATTAATTTATAAACATATTTTATTATTTCATAAAAAAATTAGCATTTATTGACCAAAAAATGTTAAGAAAATTAATTATTTATACATTTTTTTAAAAATATAAGTTATTGAAATATTTACAAATAAATTTAATTATTAATAAATTTATCGATTAATTTAAAAATTGAATGATTTATTGACAAATTTAACTACAAAGGTCAAAATTCAAAGTATAAACTTTTATATCTATTTTATCAATCAAATTTCCTGTGAAAGATTATTTATGATCAAAATTTTCTATGAATGATTAAAATTTAAATTTTTTTACTGAATTGTGTTTTATCGAGAAATTTATTTTGGTAGTAAAATTCTGTTTTAATTACATATTTATTTTCATTTGTTGGTAAAAAAATTAATAATTTATATTTTTAAAAAGAATTGATCAATAATTTGGATCTATTATGCAATTTAACCATCGTTTAATAATTCGAATCGAGTTCTAAAATGTTATTTAACGTATTCATATTGTTGGAAAATAATTAGAGTGGAAGAAATTGAAAAGAAGATTAACGGATAGAAAATTTTCGTTCATTTATTTTATTTTAATTTTTTTTTATTTAAATGACTTGAAATGATTCAGCAAAGTATGTTTTATTAAATGCCTCTTCCCCCTTTTCGTTTTTCTTTTTTTCATCCATATCCAATTTATTTATAAATACATTATATTAGTTTTGAGAGAAAATTTAGTGTTTATTTACCAAAAAAATTTTAAAAATTCAATTATTAACAAATTTTAAAATATTTAAGTTATTGACAAATTAAAAAAAAAATCAAAATATTAAGTTAACAACATATTTGTCGATTTAAAAACATTCATCATCGAAGAATTTACTTATGAATTTAATCATAAAAACCAAAACTCTAAAACCAAAATTTTGACTCCCATTTTATCTATAAAATTTATTAATAAATATGTTATCAACAAAACTTTTTATTGGTAATTAAAATTTTAAAATGTATCAATAAATTTTATTTTATCAATGAATTTATTTTGTGAGTAAATTTTATTTTACTGATAATTTTACCAAATTTTTGTAGTGATTTATGTTTTTTAAAATACCAAGATTAATTTTAAATTTTTAGATAAGTTTTGAAAAATTTATACTTCTTTATACCAAAACAATTTCGCTTTAAAGAAAAATTGAAATGCAAAACTTAAACTTGAAAAGTTTAGTTCTCATTTTTCTCGTAAAATTTCCTATTGTGCTGATATTTATATATATATATATATATATATATATATATATATATATATATATATATATATATATATATATATATATATATATATATATATATATAATTCCAATGATAGATTAGTAGCTTTAAGTGATATATGACAACTATAATTATAATTAAATTATGTTATAATATTTTCGTTTTTAAATAATATAATATCATTCAAATCATACTAATAAAAGTAACAGCTTGTTTAAATAAATAAAAAAGTTATGTCAATAAGAACTTAAAAAATAAAATATTACTCAAAAAAATCTAAAATATTTTTATTATATTTTAGAGGACTTACACAATACACACTATCAGAAAAAAAATTTATTCATGATTTTGTCAACACTTACAACACCTACTGTGAATGTCAATAAATTTCTAGAACATTGATATTTTTGCTGGAGATTTATCCGTCAATAAATCATAATTCTTAGAACTAACATTGTGACACATTTAGTCCTTTTTGATATAAAATAAAGTAGTCAAGACGCCAAGAAAACTTCAATAAGAACAAAATAAAAATATCGATTCTTTTTTTAAAGAAAAAAAAAATATCCCTATTCATTTCCTGTACTTTGGAAATCATTTGAAAATTTAAGTATGATTTTGAGTAACTTTTTATATGAAAACTAATTTGAACTTTTCAGTTAGAAAAATAAACAGATTAAAAAGTTTCGATTTAAGAAATAAATAAAAATTTGTTTAAAAACCAAAGATAATCTTGATTAAAAATTAATCGAAAGAGTTTAATTTTTTTAAAAATTGTTTCGTACTTTAAATAAACCAAAAAACGGTGAAAATTCAATTAAAAAACTAAAATTTTATAAGAGTGTTACTCCCTCCACCATCACATTTTTCCCTCCACCTCCTCAATTTTTTTTAATTCTAATTATATTCTTATATTAAAATTTTTTACTTTTATTATTTTAATTTATTTCAAACCTAGTTCTCCTACTTTACTCCCTGCAGCCAATCTTTTCATCTCATTTTCGTTTAACAATTTATCTTCCATTTTACTCTGCAATTTGTCTTCTCCGTTTCACTTCTCCTCCTCGATTTCTTTCTTCTTCGTTTTCCTTACATTATTAAAATACATTAAAAATATATTCAAAAATAATAAATCAAAACATTTAAATTAAATAATTAAAATATTTCCAAAATAAAGAATAAACTAACAAAACAAACCCTAAAATAAAAAACGTAACCTTTATGGTGACATCCTTCAACGGATGTCAACATCCGTTTAAGGAAAAACAGATGTTGACATCTGTTGAAGGATCTTGACATCCGTTGAAGGATGTCACCTCCGTTTAAAAGGTTACGTTTTTTATTTTAGGGTTTTATTTGAAGGTTTATTCGAATGCGCACCTGGAGGAAACAACACACGCACTGCACCACGAGAGCGACACTTCCACCACCACCAACCTTTGCAACTTGTATATTTACAGAGGACTAGAATAGGTTATTAGTGGAATAGGTTGTGAATGGATAAAATTAAAAAATAATAACCCTAAAAATAAAATTTTACTTTGGAACAAAATAATAAATGAGAGGTGGAAGAAGAAAGGTGTGGTGGTGGAGGGAGTAACACCCTCTTGATAAAAGTCCATTTCCGCATCAGTCCAATAATAAGCCTATAAAATAAGGGTGTTGCTCCCTCCACCCCCACACATCTCTTCCTCCACCTCCCCTTTACTATTTTGCCCCTTCCTCCACCTTTCCTTTACTATTTTGCCCCTCATTAAAATTTTATTTTTAAAATTATTGTTTTTTAATTTTATTCATTTATATCATATTTCACTGATAACCTGATAACCTACGTAGTTCCTTGTATGAGTAAAATATTTTTCTGCAAAGCTTGGTAATCGTGAAAAGAATTATCAAGCAATCTTCCTCTTGTTCTCGGTGCACTACGTGGTGCAGTGCGTTTGTGGTGTAGTGTCCTTGTCGTAGTTCCTCTCCAGGTACGTAGTCATAATCCTTCCAATAATCCTAAACCTTAAACCCTTCCCATACTTCCAATAATCCTTTTAATATCTAAGCCTATAATCCTTGCATGAGCCGTAAAACGTAGTAAAATAAAAACGAAACGTAAAAGGAACACTGTCTCTGGACGGATGACATCCTTCAACGGATGTCAACATCCGTTTAAGGCGAAACGGATGTCGACATCCGTTTTGCCTTAAACGGATGTTGACATCCGTTGAAGGATGTCATCCGTCCAGGAGTATTGTTCCCTACACCAAGTTTAAAATATTAATCCTTAAACGGATCTCCACATCCGTTAACGGATCTCAACATCCGTTAACAAATTTCAATGGAGGTAAATTTATTATAGAAAGAGTGCACCAGACACTAGTCACGGGACCACGGCCTCTTATTACAACCCCTCACCCATGTGCTTCTCTGCTCATTAATTTTATTCTTCCCGCTAATTAGTCTACCTACGTAGTTTGGCCATGAAATAAATTAAGCTCCAACATTATGGAACCTCGTGAAGCCAATTTCTTGTTTGTTTCAAATTTTTTTCGCAAGCTTGGAAGAAAACACCTGCAAGATTGAGACTTGTACTTATTTCTTGTACTCCAAAAATTATTTACCCCATTTTCTAGTTGACAGCAACTCCAATTGTGTCACACTAACTTGTATTTTATTTACAGTAATTTATATTTAAATTTATAATTTTAAATGTTATATATGATTAGTTTTTAAACGTTGATGAGGCTTGACGGAAGAGAAAATGATAAACGGTGAAGAAGAAGCTTGACGGAAGAGAGAAAGGTAAACAGAAATGGAAGAGAGGAAGAGGTGCAGAGGGAAGTAAATCAGAAATTTTAAATAAAATAAAATATTAAAATAATAAAAATAAAAAATTTTAACTTTTGAGGATATAATTGTCATTTTAGAAGGATATAATTGGCATTTTAGAAAATTGGGAAGGTGGAGGAAGAGATGTGTGGGGGTGGAGGGAGCAACACCCATAAAATAATATCCAAATGGCTAAAGCTTCTTACACCCCCATCAAATTTCACCTCCCAACCCTTTAAAAGTTTCTGGAAAATGTTTTCAAAGGAGAGATGATTGATTTTCAGAACCGAAATTGTTAATTGCGTTTCGGAAAATAAATTTTGGAAGTGATAGAAGAAGTAATAGGGTGTAGGAAGAAAATGATAGGGTGCACAAAATAATTGACTATTCAAATCCATTTGTATTACTATTCATCTTTTATAAATTGGCCTAAATACAAATATTTTGGGAGATAACTGTCTTACATATATGCTTTTCTACCATCGTTATATAACTAACATTTACTTTGGAATGAAGGAAGGAAATAATATTTTCTTTTGTCATATATATATATATATATATATATAGACAGATCGTCATCGATAGTTGAATGGTAAATCCTTCAAAAATGGAGTTTTAATTTCTTAAAAAAAATAAAATTATCTCTTGTAATGTATAATCGTTTGGTCAAATGATTAGTAAGACACTCAAACAAATCACCATTAAGATTGAATGATTGCAGAGTCTGATATTGATTTATTGTCAAAACAATTAATTTCAGTATTAACAATTTAAGATAAAACGTTATTATCAACAATTAGGTTGTAATTAAACTATTGTTAATTAAAAGCACACTCTAAAATATATAAATATAGGTTTGAAATGAAGAAATAGATAGTTATATTCGTTACTTTATTTAACATTTAAATTACTTTATTAATATTTAAATTGTTACATTCATTAAGTATCTTTTGAACGACTTGAACAAACTGCTACAAAAAAATTAGAGAAAAAATAATTTTTGAATACTCTAAACAACTCTAGACATTTCGATCCTAACCTCAACCCTCCACAAAATATCTTAATTATTAGCCTTTTAAGTTTCAATTTAAACAATAAACCACAAGAGTTTTTTTAATTAGAAAAATCAAATCAAATCAAATTAAACTCCTATTAGAAGATCACCGAAATTGACTTCAATTTTATAACAAACAAAGAGAAAGAGTTTCCATAAATCAAAAAGCAAAGATTCCAATTGCTGAAAAAAAAAACGTTCCGATTGAAAAATAATAATCAATACAAAATTTTGATAATTTAAAGAAATTCAGAAAAAAGGTTGATTTCAGACAAAAAAAAAGTGAACATTTTTACCGTAAAACAATAAATGCAACGTAACTGGAAGAAGAATTCAATTAAAAAAATGCAGTTTCGATTTCTTAAAAAAATAACACTGCCTTTAATTTTAAATTGCAAATGGACTTTGAATTTCTGAAAATTACAATAATAATGTTTTATACGAGTTAAAGATGTTTTCTTTTACAAATTTATAATTTCAATAAAAGAAAAGTGGGTGACCCACATAAAAATGTTGATATCCAATTTATAGTACTTGAACATTTGAAATTAAAATTTGTAATAATTTATAAAATAGAGTATTAGAATCGATAAATATTTAAAATAATAAATATTAAGTATTTTAATATTAAAATAAATCAATAATATGAATAAAATTTTATAAATATGTTTCATTATCTAACACACTCGTCATTTTTCAAAAACTCATTATTTGAATCCTTTTTCATTTTTCTCTAAGATTTTTAACTCCTGAGCTATTTATTTAACTATAGGAAGTGTCTAGGAAATCTCAACAGTTTGTTCTCCATTATCTATCGATTAGTCTCTCCAAAAGAGTAAGTTACTTTCTTCTCTTTTTTTCTTGATCTGTTTCTCTTGCTTTGCATATGTACTATTATGGTTGCATGTTTCATCTTAGTTGCATATGCGACTCTTTACGTAGTTTTAATAGTGTACCCTGATCAGTTAGTATTCTTTGATCTGTGGGAGCTGTTTGAGGGTTCTATAAAGTCGTCGGTCTTCAAACAAATAAGAGAATCTGATTTGTTTATCTTTAATTTCATAATAAAGCATATGAGTTATGTTAGTTAGATTGCGATGAATTATATTTAGATGTATATGTGGTGATAAAGATATCTTATGTGTGATGTTGATATGCTGATGAATGATTGTGGTTTTGATTGATTAATTGTACTGATATGAGTGTTCTAGTTGATGTATTATGGTCTCATTGTGTATAAAAGTTGTTGTAGGACTGAATGTAGTGAAGATAAGTTTTGAGGGGGCTGTTTTGGTTGAAATTTGGGGGTTTTAGTAGGTAAGATTCTAGAGTAGTCACTTTGGTATGATAACTGCTATTCATAATCTATTTTTTTTTATCATCTAGAACTTGTAACAATTCTTACATAACCAAAAGATAATGGTGAATAGAGAATTTGAGAATTTGAAGAACTTGAAGACTAGTTTATTGTAGAAAAGAGAGTCATGATAGGTGAAATCTTGAAATAGATGTGGAAAGGAAAAATAATAAGGTTTACAGTAGAGCTGTCAAAACGGGTCACCCGGCCCGACCCGGCCTAGCCCACCACGGGTTGGTCACTTAGCGAGCCAACCCAACCCGGCTCATTTATTAACGAGCCAGAAAAATTCGAACCCGGCCCGACCCACTACGGGTTGGTGGATAAACGGGTTGGCTCACTAGCTCACTTAATTACAATTAAAAAAAAAATTACAAACTTTGTATAATTCAAATCTAAACAAATTTCACTCCCAACATGAGTGTTTAATTAATTTTGAAAATAAGGAACTTAAATAATTTTTTCAAGCAAAAACAAAATAATAAATATTTTTTATAAAATTAAAATTAAATTTTAATAAAATAAAATTGGGTAGGTGGGTTGGTGGGCCAACCCGACCCACCACGGGTTCAACCCGCATGAGCCGGGTTTAACTGAGTTGAAATTTGACCCGCTTAAAAAAAATACAATTTTTTCAAACCCAACCAGACTCAAACCTGTGGTGGGCCAGGTTGGCCCGCACGTTGTGACCCAGTTTGACAACTATTGTTTATAGTTTGTTTTGGACCATATGTGACTTGTTTAGATGACAAGTTTACCAAATTGTGGTGAGGAATGAGAGAGACTGAATTATGAACTATAGAGTGGAATTTTAGTTAGAATAAGTGAGGAATTATGATACAACAAGTATATTGAGGTTTGATTTGGGTCACTCGTTGGGATAAGATTAATTAAGGTTTAGAATATCAAATGGGAGTTAAGGATGTTGGTAAAGGTGTATAAGTTAGAACATGAGAGGTTTGGAGGGTAGAATCTGCAGAATTAGTGTTTTGCAAAATTCTGTAGAATGGCTGGGCGAGCAAATAGCTCACTAGGCGAGTAAGTGAGAGTTTTGACAGTGAATTTCAAGAGTTGGGCGAGCTCTCTGTTAGACTAGGGAAGCTTTTTGTTTGAGCTCTTGCTGGCGACGAGAGCTGCTCAATGTGCAAGCTTGTGATCACTGACGCCAGGATTTAAGCATTGAGCGACTAGGTTTAGGCCTTCTTGGTTGTTCTATTTTCAGTTATCTACTATGTTTGGATGTAAATGGTATGATGCTTTATTGTATGTTCCTTAATACATCTTGAACTACCTGGTGGTAATGAATGAATCTATTTAAGTATGGAAATTGTGGTTTATAAGAGTTCTAAGGATGAATTCTTAGTGGTTGTATCAAGTGTTGTTTGTATGAATGTACGAAGCTCAATTTTGGGAGTTATTCTGACACTCTAATGGTCATTCATTATCAATTAGAGATGAGTGATGCATGTGGTAAGAGTAGCAGAAAATCATAATCTAGGTGCTCCATTATGACTTAAGACGCAAAATAGACTAACCTTGAGTGTGTGGTATGGTGAAACCCATTGGTAATTATTTTGTAGAACAATAGAGGTCACCACATGTGCATGACCTGCCATAACTCGATATTTATACTATATTTGGATGGTCAAGTCTAAGTCTATGATATGCTTAAGATGTTTGTTTGTTTAAATGTGATGAATAAAGAATTATAATATTATGTTTTTTTTCTTTAATATTAACTTATTGTGTATTTTTTTTTCTCGGTATGTATGTGTTTGTTTTCTTCTTTATTCATCTTAATAATAAATTTGTACAATTACAAGTTTAGGGTGTACGAGGGTCAGCAAGGACGAGAGATTAAAGGTTTTGATTGTGAAACAGGTGAAAGAAAAGTGAAATTAAAGAAGAGAAGGAATAGATTTGGAAATGGAAGAGATAAATTGAAAAAAAGAAGGTAACTTTCAAAAATAAATATAAAAACCTAAAAAAAATAACAATAAAATAATTTAAGATATTAATACATCACATCCACCAAACTGCCTTTATGTCACATTAATTGAAATATCATCCTTTTAAACAAAACTGAAACTCAATTAATTAAAAAAAAATAAAAACAATTGAATATTTTTTTTTCAAAATGTACATAGAACAAAATACTAATTAAACTAAATGATTTGTATCATCAATTTTCAATAAACTATTAGAATTGGTTTTGATTGTCAATTAAAAAATTGTCGTCATCATCTTTGAATGGTTTTATGACAACAAAACACTTATTTGAGATTGTAATCAATTAGTCGAAGTTAAAAATTTACAGCGTTGCCTTCCATTGTGAAAAAAAAAAAAATATTATCAAAATTAATTTCCCTCTTAAAATTTGAAAATCCAAATATTTTTTAAGTCATTGAAAAATATGAGATGAAAGAATCATTGAAAAATTTCTTCATCATCGAAATTCACGTATTAAATTTGCACATTATTCTATATATAAAAAAGTTAATTTTACCATTTAAAATTGAAAATAATTTTGATTAAATGATTACAAAAAAGAAAAAAATATTCCTTTTTTCTGAAAGAAGTAATTGTTTAAAATTAAAATAAATTTAAAAATAATATCAATATTCAATATTTGTGCTGTGGAGTTAACTGAAAAAATTCCAATATTAAGTTTTAATTTATGGGCAACAAATATATTTTAATAACTTTTTCATTACAGACATTGGGAAATTTTGTTAACTGTGATTTTATTTTAATAATGAAGTAATGTCCTTTAACATTAAATATTTTTTTACAAAAAATTATTAGAATGTTATAAAAAGAAAAGACTACCCATCATGAAGATTAAATGAAACTTATTAAGAAAATTATGGATACATAGAAATAGTGCTTTATAAATATTACATTTGTATTCTATCACTGGATGAATTAGTTATTACAATATTCTTTACTATTTTGCATTCAAATAATTTACACACACAAAAAAAAAATTGTTTTAAGTTTATGCCATTTATTCACATAGAACTTTAAATCTTTACAATTTTATCTTCCTATTATAGTCTAATTTACGTATCTTCACAGATAATAAATGAACTTGCGTATGTAGTGTCTAAAATAATGTATTATTGAATATAAATATGAATAATA
Organism: Vigna umbellata; assembly: GCF_029865625.1. NCBI lineage: Eukaryota > Viridiplantae > Streptophyta > Magnoliopsida > Fabales > Fabaceae > Vigna > Vigna umbellata. Next base: position 87,985,284 of record NC_142165.1, on the reverse strand, counting down.
TATATATATATATATATATATATATATATATATATATATATATATATATATATATAATTTTTATTTTATTTTTTATAATTTATTTTTTATTTAATTACTGTTTGACATTTTTATTTGATATTTATGTAATTATAATTTTTTTGTTTATTATTTTATATATGAAGTTAAATATTAAATATTTGATAATATTATATTTTATTTATTTTAATTTCTTCTTATTATAAAAAAATTTAATTAATATTTAGAATAGTAAATGAGAAGGAATGAATTCCTAATAAAAATGAGAATGAGATAAAAAAAAATTTACGAATTAAATATAAAGATTAATTTTATTTCGAGCAATGAATAATCAAACTCGTATATCTTAAACATTATGTTGTGATCCCTAATTTTGTATATTTGTTTCCTATTTTATGTAAACTTACAGTAAATCTTATTTTTTGAAATACATTTATTTGTAATAAAGATTAATATCTCTGGAAAGAAAAAGGTATTTGCCCTTTTACTTACAAACTTATTACATTATGTTTACTTTTATAACAAAACTTTTGAAAAAACGAAAGATTGATTTAAGAAATTTTCTTTCCGTTTTCATATATTTTCATTATTGTATTCGGAAACAGTTAATATATGAATTAAACTTTAAACATAATTTAATTTAATAAAATTCATAAGTTTACATCTATTTATATATATTATGAACAGATTTTATTTTTTGACAATATAAAATTTCAAAATATATTTTCTGGATTTAATATATACAGTAAATTTCGCTAGATACTAATTCATGATTTTAATATCATAATGAAGATGAATTTAAAGTCTAATTCAATTTTATAAAATTAACTTTTTATTTATATTTTAAATTGACAATAAATCTAACATTAGTCTGTGAAGACAAATACATATTATACGTGAAATTAGACACTAAAAAAATAATATGATAGTAACAATATATATATCTGTTGTGTATAAAATTAAACATTAATAATCCGATAATAATTTAATATGAGACGAAAGAATAAATTCAACAAATAATAAATAAATTAACTTTAGTGTATCATGTTAAAGTTTAAATTTTAAATTTAACTTAACGTTATAAAATTGATTTATAAAATAATATTTAAATTCATATATAACTGTAAAATGACTTATTTATTACCATTGTGAAAAAAAAAAAAACTTATCTTCAAACGTTATTACTTGCTTATCGACAACGATATCATAAATCCATGTCATTGCCACTTCAAACTCACAATGTCAAGGAACGCAATTAGGGTTGTAATCTTCTTTCCTTTTTTCATTGCTTTGCAATTAATGCACACGGGCCTATCCGAAGTGTTATTCCACAGACTAAAAATCTATCTAAAACAATCTATCATCAAGTGTACAAAAAACAGCACCATCTACAACGAACGTATCACAAGTAAGATATTATCCGTTTTTGTCTAAATTTTTTTGAATTTGTTTTTAATACCAATCTAAAAAGTTTTTAAAAAATGTATCTTATTTATATATATATATATATATATAAATTTATATCTATTTCTTATTTTATCCAAGATTTTGTTTTTTTGTTTGTACCCAACAATACTTTCAACCAATTTTACAACAACCACCACATTCCCTCATTCACACCAGCTGTATCGCAAGCACTTGTCAAAATAAATACAACCCATAAACTAAACAATTTGGCAGTCCAACTAGTGTTTGTGATTTTGATAACGCTCTTTTAATCAACCTTTCTTAAAAAAAATAGTAAAACTAGTCAAAAGAAAGGTGCCAAATTTCATCATATATAACTAAAAGAAACAGTTGTTTATCGAGCAGGAGCTCCACTAAACCTGACGAAGTTGGGTTTTGTTTTTTCCTGCCAAATTGGGGATTGAGATGTGGACTATAGAGGAAGAAAGCAAAATCAAAATTGTTGTCAGACACCAGCACAAAAGTCGTAAATCAAATTCAGTTGACTAAACAGATACGTCCACTTTGCCCTTTTTCTTATTCCTATCTTTTATACTTCATGTCAAACATGGTCCACGTAATCCTATTACTCATTATTCATAAATAAAATTTAAAACTATTATATTCAGGAAAATAAAAATAAAAAAATTAATCAAATTCTATTAGACTTTTTTGCGTTGCAATGATAAAGAAAGTTGGCCAAGGGAAATCACTAGCGTCTACAATTTATACTGGGAATATTAGTTTCATATTTTTTCACTATTCTCTGAAGTTAAGTCTATATAAAAAAAAATTCCTTTAATAATCTCTACGTTTATAGTTGGTGAAAAGATTATATTTAATTAAAAAAATTTAAAATGTAAATGTTACAATAAGATGATGATAATGTAAATGTTAGATTTGAAAGTATAATTATTGAAGTAGAAGAAATATGCATGGTCTCTTTCGGTGACCATTCCTGGGTGTAGTACTAACTGCGCACAAACAAAGGTGTAGCCTGATTCCGTATGGCCTTTAAAATATTGCGGTAAGCTTCATCTGAGGTAGGTCTTTACAGTTCTCTCAAACACCATCATACACTCAAGCTTTTATATTATATACAACGTTGTTCTAGAATGAGTTCATGAATGCGCTTCCAATCTTAAAAGAATCATTTCTAAAAGTCAGAGGATTACTGTTATAAGGTATGCCCTAGGACAGAGCGACCATAATCACCAAGACGTGACACAAACTCTAGTAGCAACTTTTAATTCTACGGGTGTAAGGATTGGTATGATGGAGATAAACAAGATGAATTTTGGTGGATTTAAATACCAAGTTTAATTTGTTGTTTTTTTTAAAGAATTTAGATATGAAAGTAAAGTAGATTCAAGAGTAAAGTTTGTGAAATATTTAATTGATGTGATAGATTAAAAAAGGTTATAATAGATTAAAGTAAGATTATATTAAATTGTTTTTAATGTTGAAAATAATATAAAATGATGTTTAGATAAGTTAAAATTATTTTAGAATTTTTTAAAATAAATAAAATTGAAAAAATATTAATTAAAATAAATAAATAATACAATATGTTTGGTATAAAAAAATAAATATTTTGATTATAAAACTAAAAAAAATAAAGATTTTTTATCACACAATTAATAAAGTTAACTTAAAATATAACATAATATATGACAAATATGTACCTCAGAAGAAATAATATGATTTATGATTAATATTAGTGAAGTCTTTCTCATTCACATAAGTTTACCATTTATTCCAATGATATTGTGTCGGTATCTCCATAATACGTTTTGTATGGGATGTGTGTGTAAAGAAAGTCGTAGCACTATTTGAATAAGTTGTTACTTGAAATATTCATGCTTATTAATAACTTAGAAATTTACACTCCAATATATTGAGATGAAAGGGTTTCAGGAATTAGGTTGTAGCTTTCATTAAGGATGACAGTTTGATGTTCAATAGTTGTAACTTGGCAATTAACAATGGCAGACATTCTTCTTTGAAGATCATTTGATTTCTCCTATGAGTCCATTATTTGAATCCATAAGAGTTGAAGACACATATATAACACAAATTCAATATAAAAGTCATTAAGACATCATACAACATGAAATTAAATTGAATTCATTCAATTATATTAAAAAGAAAAGAAGGATAGAAATACGTAGGAAAAGTCTTGATTATCGTTCAATTTTTCAAGAATTTAGTTCACATTGAAATTGACTTCATCATAATGTTTGTTTATGTTGATGGTCAAAATGTGATAAATTTTTTTCTATTTATTGGATTCTTTCATCCTTATGTTTTAATCCATACATTCTAAACTAAATATCTTGAATTCCTCTCATATTTAACTAAGAGTTTCAGACATGTGAGTGAATATTCCAAATTACACTAAAATAAGAACTACAAATTTTTCAAACAAAGGAAAAAGTTTAATTAATGTTTTGTCACACTAACGTTGATTTTGTTGTATTTTTATTTTTAACTTTACATAATATATATCAAAAGTTTTCATGGGATTTCGATTACAAATTTTCCTATTTCTTTAATTATATTTTAAAATTATAGTACAAAATTAACAATAAAGATGCCATATAAAAAAAAGAGTGAAGAAAAACAATAAATAATGAAAAGTGACTCATGTAAATTAAAAAACAAAAGTTATGTTAACATCAAGGCTTTGACAGTCATATAAAACACTTGTAATAACAAATTGAGTAAGTAATAAACTTCTAAAATGATTTATAAAAATAATATCAAGCTATTAATGGAAAAATATATTAAAATATTAATGTCCTGTATTCAAATTAATAAGTTATTAACATGTATAGTACAAACTGTTTAAACTGTCAAGTTTTTTATGCACTCCCTTTTGAAAGAATGTATTCAAACAAAATCTAAATCTAAATAAAATTTAATGTAATAAAAATTTTATTGTTATTTGTATATGACGAACATTCACCTTCTTGAATTAATTTCAATCAAAATAAAATTCAATTAAAGCGGCTAAATGAGATTTTAGTTAAAACAAAATTCAAATTTAATTAAAAGTAAAGAATGCTATTTTTGCTACATTAGTCACCCTCACTAAATTTTGATCAATTAAAATAAAACACTCTTTCTGGATTAGGATTTTAAATGATTCAAAGAGTGATTAATTTTATGATCAGGATTTTAAAGGATTCAAAAGTGAGTAATTTTATGATCAGGATTTTGAAGGATTCAAAGAGTGATTAATTTTGAAAACTTAAGTTTGATGAAATATTGATAGATGAATTGATTTTACTTTAATAACTTGTCATTTTTATTGTAAAAAGTAAAATCTACTATTCTCGTTATACGATTTTATGAACTCCTTACCTACTAGAATGTAATAATAAAGGCATTATTATCAAGCCATACATTAAACCTTTACCACACCTCCTTCACCTTGTAGCAAGATAACATAACATGCTACATGATCTTATTCTCCATTTTGCAAAAGATGACATATCATATTCATTATCTCTAGTACGTTTCTTTTACAACTATAGTGAGAATTATGTTTTTTATGCCGCTCAATATAGAAGTCATCACTTTTTTTAAGGTGTTTTAACATTCCATGAAGCCTCTTTCTATGTTTCTCTCTCTTCATCATATAGTAGTTCATACGTTGAAGCTCCAATATGTTGCTCATTATTGGAATTATTCATCTCCAACCATCTTTTTCATCTTTAATGACATTTGAGGATTTCAATTTCTCCAAAACTTCTTTTTACCACCTCCTCTTGCCATACCATACCAACCATAATCTTCTCCATTTTAGATTCCATTCTCATTTATCATTCAGCCATAGTATTATGACTAAGTTCGTTTTGGCCAATTTGAGATCAAAACATTGGTATGCTTAAATTAAAAATTATATACATATTATATATATATATATTGTTTCTATAGAGTTGCCTTAATTATAAAATATTTATGTTTGTTAAAGATCTCATGTCAACTTTGTTATACAATACGTATTTCTATTTTCGTATACTTGTATATAAGAACTTTTAGTTCAATATTTAATAAGAATCATAAAACACAAAAGCATATATATGAGAAGTTTACACATCCACACATTTTACCCCTGAAATGTGCATGAACATGTCATCACACAAACATGCATGCTATCTTATATATCCCTTCTCTTTTAGTTCCTAAAAGGATAATAAAATAAAAAAACTTGAATTTCTTTTATTATTTATCACTTGCCTCTAGATTATCTATCTTTGTTCAAAGCTTTATGCTATGAATATAGAGAGAAAAAGAGAGAGAAAAAGAGAGAGAGAGGAGATAGTCAAACACCGTGAGAGAAAAAGTGAGTGCTTGATTTTTTTTTGAAAAAGATGATAAAGGTAGTCAATGGGATGAGCGTGCCACAATTGTCGGAAAATACCAATTATGAGAATTGGTCTTTGCAGATGAAGGTTCTTCTTGGATCCCAAGATGTATGGGACATAGTGGAGGACGGGTACAATGAACCCGCGGATGATGAGCATCAGACAGTGAACCAAATTGTTGCATTGAAAAAGACACGAGTGAAAGACATATCGACTTTGTACTTTCTGTATAATGCAGTGGATGAATATGGACTCGAGAAAATAGCTAATGCAAAGTCAGCAAAAGAAGCATGGAAAATTCTGAAGGTGGCATACAAAGGAGATACCCGCATGAAGTAGGTCAGAGTACAAGCTCTTAGAAGAGATTTTGAACATATGGAGATGGATGAAAATGAGGGAGTTGTCGAGTTTATAACTCGAGTGCATAAGATGACTAACCAACTCGGAATGAACAAATAAGAGGTTCCTCCTAACCGGGTTACGGAAAAGATCTTGAGAAATCTGACGAATGATTTTGAAAGTATCGTGAACGCTATTGAAGAGACAAAGGATTTGTCAAATGTCATTGTGGAGGAGTTAGTTGAGTCATTAAAAGCCCACAAATTGAGGAAGAAAAAGAAAAAGAGGGAACCCGATGATCAAGCACTACAGGTACAATTTGACTCGAATAAATCTCGGATTACTCAAAGCCGAGGTCCTGACAGTAGATGGTGACGAGAATGATAATGAAGAGCAAACTGGTCAGCAGAATTGGCGTGACCGAGGACAAGGAAAAGGCCAAGGAGATCGGTCATGAGTTGAGTGTTTTAAGTGTGGCAAGTATGACCACTATGCAAACGAGTGTAGATCAAGCAAGTGCTACAACTGTGGCAAGGTTGGTCATATTGCAAAGTATTGCAAGACTGAGACAAAGGGGGAGACGAATCTCGTTACTGAAGATGTTGAAGAAGAGTGTGGAATCCTGTTGATGGCAAAAAGCTCGGATGCAATGCACATGGAGAGCCCGATCCCAACAATGGATGAAGTGATCTTAGTAAAGGATGCAACAATTGTGGAGAAGGAAAACCTGGAGAAAGAACTCAAACAAAAAGATGAAGAAATTCAGCGGATAAGGAGGCTTATAGATGAAGCTAATGAAATTATGAATAAACAGAGGGTTGAGTTTGAGGATCTGAAGAAGATGACTCTTGAAAAGGAAGATGAAGTATCTAGTGTTCTTGAACCAGACAAAGAGAAAGATGAAGATGTTGAGAAGAACACGATGAAGATGTCGGTCAAGATTATTGAGAAATTGCCTAAGGTCAGAAACGAGTTGGTCAAAGTTAGTGAGAAGTCGAACATAACAAAGTTAGTTAAAACATTAAAGAGGTCAACCAAGGTAAAAGATAGGAGGGCCATAAGGAAAAAGAAGAAGTCAACTCAGATTGAAAGAAGCAAACCCGGAGTGGGATGATGCACATGAAAAGCCGAATGAAGAAAGGAAGGATTTAAGTTTATGGGGGAGTTTGTTGGGATAAACTTAAATTTTAGGGTTTTATTAATAATTTTGTTTTAATCTTATTTTATTAGTTTTTAGGTATAGTAATATTTAGTTTGATTTGATAAAGATAAAATAGGGACACGTAGTTATGATTTTCGGTTTATCCAGGTACAATATTATTTTATGATAAATGAAGCAGATTTTATTTTTAAGATAGTTGATATTTTATTTTTATTCTCCGTAATATTGTAAGTGTTATGACTATTTAAACCCTTCAATTATCAATGAATAGTAAGACTCAATTTCAGAAAAATATCAGAGTGCGTATATTGTGAGATTTTCCTATTAGTGGTATCAGAGCCGATGGTTTGTCTTGGTGACCGGCTCAGACGAGTATAATGATCCTTATACCGAAAGTCTTCCTGACAAAGGGTATCCAGGTAAGTGAGTTCCGTTAAGATACGACGGTTGGAAAGGGCTACTCGTGGTTGTGGTTGGTTGGAAATGCTTTCGCTGGAAGAGAAATGTACCTATGTGGAAGGGACTTACCTTTAAGGAGGAGATGTTGGATATCCAAATCTTGAGTTCAAGTCTCACATTGGATAAAAATAAGAAAGTAAAACAGTATATAAGAATAAAAGAGTGATTAACCTGTTAAGTTTTTTTTTTTAAAAAAATGATGTAGATTCCTTATATATTTTTAACTTTGGTACGTTATATACAAAGACGAAGGATTAACTGCTTCTGGAGATTGGTACGTTGATTTGTTTGGAGCCACACTTAGTGGCGATTTTCTTTTTCTTTTAGGTGGCATGTGTCATCGCTTTCCACCCTCCACTGATCCACTTAGTCTTCATTCACCATCAACCATATTCTTTTCTTTCTTGCATTTCTATCACTTTAAGTTTATATATCTTCATCAGCACTATACCCACCAAACCCAATATCCCAAAACAAGAAAATTTTCAATTTTCAAGAAAAGGGCCAACTCGTAATTTCATAAAAAGAGATTTTGTTCATTTTAAGGGAAATTACTTTAGAAGTAAGAGGGGGGAAAAAATGGAACATTGCCATTAAGGAACTGAAAAGGCTAAGGAGATGTTCGGTCTAATATTCTGAATAGATGTTTCTAAAAACTAGCCAACTTAACTTATATATATATATATATATATATATATATATATATATATATATATATATATATATATATATATATATATATATATATATATATATATAATGTTTGAAAATAACCTTTATCAGAAATTTAATGACACAATCTTTAAAATAAATTGCACACCATAACAACTTAAATTTTAGAAAAATTCAGTTAAAATGATTAAATAATGTATACTTTATTTTACAACTATTATTTTAAACTTTAACTAAATAGAACAAATCAACTAAACATAACCTTAATTTATTATATGTCAGTTATTTAGCTCTATAGCATTTGTTTAGGACAGAGATGTTAATTTTGAATAAAATAATCATTAGGAAACATTCTCCTCAAACATAAGATAAACTGCTGTAATATTTAAAGATTCAATTTTTTTTTATAGATCTAATTCATTATAAAAAAACCTCACAAAAAAATGAGAACATTTTTAAAATATACTTCTGTTAAGCAAGTTACATGATTTCTAATGCATTAAATATTTGATTTTATTTTTTATATATATTGTTGTTCAAATTGTACTACTTCTATTTTGTTTTTTCAATTTTAATCTGGTTTAGTTTTTACCAGTGGTTGTTTATATTAAGTCGAAAATATGTTTATCTTTTATATTTTATTTTAAAATGCCATATTGACTAAAACTTGAATAAAAAGTAGTAAATATTTGAAATTAAAGTTTTTAAATAAAAATATTTTTAGTATAAAAATTAATAGAAAATATATATGAATATGGATATCATTTTATTAAAAACATAAATTAAGTAATTACCATTTAGTAAAAATATGATGATACTAAATATTTATTAAACCATGGTATGTCCTTTTATTAAAAAAATACAAGAAAAATAGGTATTTATTTTAACACTACCAAAAAATTATTAAATAGCAACCAATTTTATATACAAAAAACAATTAATTATTATATTGACCAGGGTAGGTAATATTTTATAAATTAAAAATTATTGATATCTAAATTATGAATAGAAAATTATAATTATTTTTGTAAATTAAAGTTTAAATCGGTTTCAAACTTTAGACCAAAGTTTTAGTTACTAATCAATAATAATAAATATCAATGAATTAATGTTTAAATTAGTTTTTAATTTAAAATTAGATACTATTTTAAAATTAATAATAATAATTAGTTAAGACTTTGATAATTAATATTAAAGATTAATTTAGATTGTAATTCAGAAATTAATTATATATTTTTTATTTATAATAAAGATATTGTAAATACTAATAGTTTTTATTTTAAAAAATACATTTAATATGATTAATATAATAATTAATCATTTTGTTTTATAAAATTTATTGCAATTTAATATTTTTAATGTAAATTTAGAAGAGATATGACGTTAGTAAAAATGAAGAACGGGTGTGTGGTTTCTTATTGAAATTAAATGTTAAAATGAAGTCTTATTTAACTGGTATAAAACTATTATATCTTAATAATAATTAAATAACAATTAAAACTATTTTTACCTTCATTTTATATAGAAAATTTATTAAACTAAATATGTTTTTAATTATAAACTTTGAAACAGAATTAAAATTCGTTATATTTAAAATTTAATATATTTTAATCTTAAACTTTAAAAATAATAAATATAGTTCTTTTAATTTAATTATTTATTTTAAATGTTATATTTAAGTTGTTTATACTATTTTACACAATTTTATCTAAATATCATCTAAGAAAATATGTTTAATATGTCAAATAAATTTAATATAATTGAATTAAAAAATTAAAAAAATTATATTTATTTATTTTTATATTTAAAAAGAAAAATATATCAAAATTTTATATATAAATAAATGTTAATTCTACATTAAAGTTTAAAACTAAAAATATATTTATCTTAAATTATTTAAAATTTGTAAAACATTCTTAAAATAAAATAAAATATTTGACCGTGCCATTTGCCATTCATGGGATCAATGGTGTGAGTGTGTTCCAACACTCTCTATCTCTCTCTCGTGAATATATTTTTAGTATTGCAAGGGAAGGTACACTTCAACGCGGTCAGATAACACTTTAAACTTTAAACGAGCTTTTTATCCTTTCGCTTTCTGTATCATGCTTTAGATCATAAAAAACAACACGTTTATTATTTTTGTCTAAAAAATCTTACACAATTTGCATGTCATGCACGTTTATTTAATCTCAACCTTCCACGCGGAGAGGATGAATAAAATAAATGGACGAAAAGAAATAAAAGAATTAAAAAGAAAAACTGTTTTTTTTGGAGAGATAAAAGAAATCAGTAAATAAATAAAGTATATAGTATAAATCAGTAAATAAATAAAGTATATAGTATAAAATAGGAATATAATCAATTATTTATTTATTTTCTACCTAATATGCTAATTCAAATTCATCATCTAATTTATTTTCGGAATCAAGGATTTGGCTGTAGGAGAGTTGCATCCATTTAAAGTAAACATTACAGTTCACTTCACCGTCAGTCTTAATTAATGCTAGATACAGATTTTACTGCCAAACATAGTTACATAAATTTTCAGGAACCCTACAATTTATTTCAATGCAATGGTTGTTATCCAAATAGTCTACTCAGCACATATCGAACAGATTGTATCAATAATCTGGTTTTGTATCGAATTTTTGTGTCTATCCTTATCCATTTTAATCATAATTACTCTTCAATTTGTATTTCAATTTTTAAAATTTGAGAAAATATTATTTAAATATGGTTTTTTCATTAATTTTTTACTAAACAATAATTTTGTTTTAATTTAGTTTCCTAATTTAAAAATATATGAATTTAATTTTCTTAATAAATTTGTTAAATTTATTTAACTTTTAAAGATATTTTATTATAATACTTAAATTGTTTATATTATTTAAAATGAAATTAAAACTTTAAATAAATTTATCAAAATTTAATTAAAATAACTAAATTCACATTATATAATAATTGAATTTTCTTAAAAGAAATTAATTTGAGTTTTTTTACGAAAAAATTAAAGGAATAAAAATATATTTAATTGAAATATTAATTAGACGGTTATTTTATTCTCTTATTATTATTATTTTTTTCATCTAATCTTTACATTTATTAAGATTACAAAAATATTTATTCCATCTTAAAGAATCATAAATAACAACTTAAAAAAAATGAAGAGACGTTTGATTAGCCAACCGCGTGCCACGTGGCTTAACTAATTCAAACACAACTTTTTCTCTTGTATATGTTTCCAATCTTTTTCTTCTCTTTTTCCTACTTTTTATGGATAATGATACTTTTCACGATATTTTTTTTTTACAATTTATGTGTCATCAAGTTTATTATTATTATTAATTGTAAATTAATTTTAGATTAATCACATAATAACATATAAATGATGTTAAAATGTTGTCAAAATAATGTTATCAAAATATCATTATCCTATTTTTATTGTATTTTTAGGTTATAATTTTCAGAAATGAGATCATAACATACTTTTACATTCATTTAATACATGATATAAAGATAAAATAGTATAAAAAATATAAAATTTTATATTTTTTTAAAAAAGAAAAGAGTAAAAAATAATGTGAAATAAAATTTTATAACTTTTTATACTTTTTAAATAATTTTACTTTTATATTAACTATAAATAAATCTAAAAGTGTGTCATGTTATCGTATGTTTACGATGTTATAACATCATCCATCATCTCAGACTACTTCACAATTAGTGGGAACATATCAGACCAACGATCCCTTCTCCATTCTGTGTTTCCTATATAAACAAGTTTCGACTCAACTCAAATCACTTCACCACCCTTTTACTCTTCAGAAAATTTCTCACTACCGAGGAAGCCAAAGTGAGCTTAAATTTAAAATCTTATAACTAAATTAATATTAATTACTGTTATCATGGTGGAGCAGGGTGGCAGCGAAGACCAGACCACGACGTTCAACAAATATGCCTTTGCTTGTGCTGTAGTTGCTTCAATGGTTTCCATCATCTCTGGTTACGGTAATTTTGCATTCTCTCTCAACTTTTTTATTCTTTTTCTCTGCGATATTTCCCCCTTTTTTTAGTTTCCTTACTGCAAATTGAAGATGTCTATATAAATGAAAGGAAAAGATAGAAAAAAAAAAAGATGAATATAAAGAGAAGTTAGGTGTAAAATACATGTATAGTTTAAACTCTGTTTCATTGTTTCAGATACTGGTGTGATGAGTGGAGCAATGATATTCATCAAGGACGATATTGGAATAAGCGATACCCAGCAAGAGGTTCTTGCAGGAATCTTGAACCTGTGCGCGTTGGTAGGATCATTAGCAGCAGGAAGAACCTCTGATTACATCGGTCGTCGATACACGATTTTGTTAGCCTCCGTTCTGTTCATGCTGGGTGCAATTCTGATGGGGTACGGCCCCAACTATGCAATATTAATGGTTGGAAGGTGCGTTGGTGGTGTGGGTGTGGGTTTTGCTCTTATGATAGCACCGGTTTACTCGGCAGAGATTTCCTCTGCATCATCCAGGGGTTTTCTAACCTCTTTGCCGGAGCTTTGTATCGGCATTGGCATCTTACTTGGCTACGTATCGAACTTCTTCTTGGGAAAATTGACCTTGAAGCTTGGATGGAGGTTGATGCTTGGTGTTGCCGCGCTTCCTTCACTTGCATTGGCTTTGGTTATTCTGGCAATGCCAGAGTCGCCAAGGTGGTTAGTGATGCAGGGTCGTTTGGAAGGTGCGAAGAAGGTGCTATTGAAAGTTTCAAACACCACACAAGAGGCGGAACTTCGGTTCAGCGAAATAAAAGTGGCTGTAGGGTTTGATGAGACGTGTGGCAAGGTCCCTGAGAAGTCACAGGGTGAAGGCGTTTGGAAAGAGTTGCTTGTGAGGCCCACACCGGAAGTTCGTTGGATGCTGATTGCAGCAGTAGGGATTCATTTTTTCGAGCATGCAACTGGGATTGAAGCCGTGATGTTGTATAGTCCGAGAATCTTCAAGAAAGCTGGTGTGAGAAGTAAGGATAAGCTCTTGCTTGCGACTGTTGGAATCGGTCTGACTAAGATAATTTTCTTGTTGATGGCTTTGTTTTTGCTTGACAAAGTTGGTAGAAGGCGGCTCTTGCAAATAAGCACTGGGGGGATGATTTGTGGGCTGACACTTTTGGGTTTTAGTTTGACCATGGTTGATGAATCCAGTAAAAAGGTATTGTGGGCATTGAGTCTTAGCATTGCGGCCACATATGCTTATGTTGCTTTCTTTAACATTGGGCTTGGGCCTGTGACTTGGGTCTACAGCACGGAGATATTTCCTTTGAAGTTGAGGGCGCAAGGGGCTAGTATAGGAGTTGCAGTGAATAGAACCATGAATGCTGTGGTTTCCATGAGCTTTCTTTCAGTCTCCAAAGCATTCACCATTGGTGGCAGCTTCTTCATGTTCGCTGGTGTATCTGTACTCGCTTGGCTCTTCTTTTACTTTTTTCTTCCTGAAACCAAAGGCGTGCCTTTGGAAGAAATGGAAATGGTTTTTAGCAAAAAATCCTGCCCTAAAAATGTAGTAACAAAACCTGATCCCAGATAGAAACTATTGTGTTCTGGCAAGAGTTATAATATTCTTGAAGCCCAAAGGTGGGACAGTGTACCATTTTGAAGTAAATGTTGTTAAATTCAACAGACAGGGTTCTATATTTAAATCTCTTTTTACCTTATTATTTCTATCATCTTTAACAGTATAAAAAACACTTAGAAAACCTAAGTGCCTAAATAGTTAAAATAAAAATTCTGCCACTCTGGCTCCAGTGGAATTAGCCATATTCAAATTTCAGGCAAAGTAGGGTTAAGTGAAATTCAAATTAAACCTCATCATTAGGTTTTAAGACCATAAATAGTGAGATGAATAACTTAACAATTCAGAATTGGTTAGGTCTTGCTTACTTAATAAGATTAATGGGCCTTTGTATTGTTTTGCATGAGATAAAGAGTATACAAATTGATGAAGATGAAACTTGAAAGGCCATGATAGAATGAAACGGTTTTTTAGATCATATTTTAGGTATTTTCTAAATAAGAAAATTTAATTTCATTCAATGTAATAAAGCTCAAACATGATCAAACTGAACAAGTCGAAATGATAAAATAAATTTCTATACAAAAATAGAATATAAAATAAATGACCTACTATAAATTATAATAAAATTCCTAAAACCAAAAGTAATCTCAAATTAAAAGCATTGAATCAAGCTGCCTAATTAAGAACCGGTTTAATATCCAATTTTTAATTAAAAAAAACAACTTAAAATCCCGGAGAAAAAAAAAAGTTCCAAAGCTTACGTATTTGATACAGTTTATGCTATCTGATTAAATTTTATTTGTCTCATCTTAAATGGGCTACATATTTCAAATATAAAATTCTAAATTTAATTGGAAAACAGTATCAACTATTTAAAATAGTTTTCTCCTCAGAAAAAACCGATCTGTTGAGTCTAAAATTAGCAAAAGAACGATATATTAAATTTATTTGAAATAGTTTTTTTTTTATATTTTAAAAAAAATATGTTTATAAAATATAAAAATCAAGATAAATAAAGGTGGATGTAGAAAAGTTATTTGCTCAATTAGTATTAATTTCTAACAATATATAACATGTACTTGTATTTGCTTTTTTTTTTCATAACACTTTATCATTTATATAAATTTTCAATTTTACGATTCTAATTTCTCAAAGTTTTAATTTTAATTATTATACTGATATTAAATATTGAATTGGTGTATTTAGTGAGGAAAAGTTTGTGTAGACTATATTAGACGAAAGAGGACTCGACTAAATTTGTAGTTTTAGCATTTAACTAATCGTTTTAAGTCCTAATTTAAATGTAAACTAATTTGAACTTTAAGCATCGATGAAGCACTTGGCAAAGTGGAAATGGTTAATGGATAAGTGTGACGAAAACGGTGTCGTCTATGTGTCGGTTGCACGCGGTATCGATGTCGGTGGCTTAAGTCCAATCAACGGTCATCATTGATCCATCTAAAACAAAGGTCAATTTATCTTAACAAAACACATATTATTGCGGTATCCCACTCTCCAAACATACCACGATTTCAGAATTCTTTTCACTAACTAAAATAGTAATAATCACTGTTCAGTGTTCTTCTTCAGTTTAGATCGGCTTCATTTCCCCTTTGGACAAATCTGAGTCTGAACGATGAAGCGAATGCAAAAGCACCCACCACAATGTTAGAAGAAAGAAGAAAAACGTAGAGCTAAATTCCATACCCAAACAAAACCCGACCGGTTTTTTTCAATTGAAATCCAAGAAATGAAGGATGAAGAGACACTCCCAATTGCGAAAAAGGAAACCCTAACTTCAGATTCAGGTTTATTCGGAAGAGGAAGTTACAAATTTTGGGCACTGGCGGCCATTTTGCTCCTCGCACTGTGGTCCATGTTCACCGGCACCGTCTCGCTCCGGTGGTCGGGCACGCTCAACACCTTCTCCCATGACCTCCACGTGCCGCTCCACGACCACCTCGACGTCCTCGTAGGTTTCCATTTTGCTCTTTCCGCATCTGGGTTTAACGGCATGTGTGACCTAATAATGGGTAAATGTGAGTGCAGGAAATGGAGGAGAGAGAGAAGGTGGTGAGGCACATGTGGGACGTGTACACGAATAACCGTAGGACCAGGTTGCCTCGGTTCTGGCAAGAGGCCTTCGAGGCTGCGTACGAGGATTTGAGCAGTGACGTGGCGGAGGTTAGAGACGCTGCCATCGCCGAGATCGCTAACATGTCTCTAAGCTCCTTTGATATTCAATTGCCTCCTGTCACACATTCTACGGTTTTTACTTCTCCTTCCTATTAAAATTATTGAACTCGATTTATCTGTGCCACTGCTTTTTATTATTATTATTATTATTATTATTATTGTTATTATTATTATTATTATTAAGTATTATATAACGAGTGATCTTATGAAGTAAAGATTGGTTTGAATTCCGATCAAAAGTCGTGTCAGATATAACTTTTCAGGCATTTGTGGTTAAAACCCTATACACTAATGGTGCATTTATTGTTTCCTCTTTGAACCGTGTAAATATGTTTTACATTATCATTCACTTTCCTTAATTTTGTTGACTTTTATTTTAACTATTTTAATAACATAATTTCTTATTAGCAGTAAAAGCTTTTTTATACTAACAATGATGCTTATTGTCCACGTATCTTTTATCCTTATTAATTGAAATGAATCCTTTTGAGGAGGAACTTTTCTTCAAGTAGATGGTTTACAACGTGGCCCCCTGTCAGGGGAAGAAAGTTTTGTTTTGTTCATTTTGTTGGCTTGATTACATGTTTTGTTGCTTGTCTTGCAACAGTTCTTTGATCTCTGCTTTGATTCCATTTCGACTCTCTTGGTTGTGTTCAAATGTGCAAATTGAATTGCCTCTCGTGGCACTGCTGTTTTTTAACCAAGTCTGAGAAATTTAGCTTAGAGCTTAATTCCACCCCTCGGAAACTAACATATAAGGTGAGGACTGTCCATGTTTTGTATACTTATTTACACTATATCTTAGTCGATGTGAAACTAAATAACCTTTCCAACATAGCAAATTAGGCAGCTCAAAGTAGCCACAAGGCAGGGGTGACCACAATTAAGGGGACTTTCCAATCACTGAGATATTGCTACGTAGGGAACATTTACTGCTACTGAAAAATTATCTGCTAATGGGGGATTTAATTCCCATCAACTTGAAAAGCTGGTGCATAGCATTGTTGAAATAGGAACTGGGCGTCCACAATAATTAAAGGAGACATATGCGTAGGCCTCCCCTTTCTGCCCTGTCCCGGTGCCCCTTGCCTTGCTTACTCGTGCAAGAATTGAATCCCATTCCGCGCATTAGTAAGAGACAAAATTGGACAGTATATGGATTGTTGAATTGTTTGATACAATTAAGATAATGTGGAACTGGTGTGGTCAGGAGGAAGGACTGCTTGGAAAAGAAAATAAAATGAAAAGGAAATGTATCTTGATAATTGTTGAGATTGAATTTCTTATTTAGTCTAGTTGTTATTGAATTTCTATTATTACTGGTTGAAAGAGATCCTTGGTGCGACCATTAGAGTTGCTGCCATGTGACTAGGAGGTCAAGGTTCTGAGTCGAGGAATTAATCTCTTGAAAATGCCAAGTAAGTCTGCCTGCGATATACTCTTAGTGGTGGGAGCCTTTAGCACTGTATTCTGTAGCCTCTTTTTCATATAATTATTAGTTAATTTAGGTAGATTGTTTGAGTATCGTGACTGGTGGTGACTCTCAAGGATGTAAGCGTTTACAGAAAACAGACAGCTGTCTGCAATTGTAATTTGTGATTTAGGGTAGCCGGCATAACATTGATATTTTAGTGTAAATTAAGTGTCCCTCCTTGTCTGAATATGTTGAGGACATTCAACATTAGAGTATTATTTCACATTTTTCTTCCACATAAAAGGGTAAGTTAATGGGTGAGTTTTACGAGTGAACTTGTTTGTATGAACAATGTGGGGATCATATATGATCAGAAGTGTTGGTAAGGCTTATAAATAAGACATAAATTCACTTGTGAGTTTTGATGTTGTTGGTAAGTTGGTTTGATGTTTTTCTCTTTGTTTACATTTTTTGGGTATTAAGGACGGGTAAATTAGCTTGTTTATGTTTATACTGAATTTTTTAAGGGAATGTTGAAAACAACATAAATTTATATTTTATACTTCTTTAACAAAATCAAGAAAGCAGGAAAAGAATGTACTTAGAAGCTGGGGCGTGACAGAAATTGTATCTATTAATGCTTCAATCTAGATGTTTTTCGAATGCATGTCTCACTGCATTTATGTACCATTTCAGAGAGCACAGGAAGTTGATAAGAACCTCGAGCAATTGGAGAAAGGTAAAGGTGCAACCTCCAAACGTGCATAGATATTGGAATGTGAAGCAACCAAAGGGCCGTGTTACCTGAAGCTTATCTTGTGGTTCCCAGGCGGACTCATACTCCGGTTTTCATGCATCCGTAACACGGAAAATTATGTACTTTATTTGGTTGTGATTCTTTCAAATTTTGCAGTCAACTTCATAATGTTCACTGTACTAGTAAATTGGAACGTGATAAATCAGATTAAAAGTATATTTCTGGTTTGATTTCATATATATATATATATATACTTGGTTTCTAATTTGAAAAAAATTGTACTAGGTTTCAAAAAATGAAGAAAACAAATACTCATTTCAATTTATGGTTATCCATGTGCAGTACTTCTGACCCATACTTGACACTCAGGGTTCCAAAATAGAAATAGATCAAAAATTATTTCCAAGTTCTTGCTTAGGAAATAATCATTTCAAATTGATTAAAAGATTCTGATGGTCTTCTTATAGAAATCTCAATTTGTTTTTTTTTTGTTCTAAGTTGTTTTAATTGGATTTTCAATTTAAAAAATGTGACGCAATTTAAACTTTTCTGTTAAACGATGTTAATGCAATTTGATTAATTTGATTCTTTCTATTAGATGACATTAATTCAATGTCATGTGTCAATGGTTTTTTTTTTTTTTTTAATTTTTAATTTTATTTTAATTTTTTTAGAAAAGAAAACTTTGTTACATATTGAATGAGGACTCTGACCTGGCACAGATAGTATGACATTATGAAAAAATGTGAAAAATGTCATTGGAAAATCTTAGTATTTTTATTTGAATTTTGACTTATTTTAATTCTAATTTTTTAAAATTAAAGCAATTTTATCTTTTTTTTTAATTAAGATCAAATTTAACTTTTTTTATATATGATAATTTTTTTATATATGATAATTTTATTAAAATTGATGTTTTCATTAAATGTTTTCGAGTATATTAAATTTATATTTTACATTAAACTTTATTTATATTTTGTTTTACATATTTAAATATTAATAAATTCTATACAAATATTAGGGTTAGTTTAACGTTCAATGTAAAATATAAATTTAAATAGATTTAATATTGTTAAAATTTTATATTTGAATTTATGATATTGTTATTTTAAACAAATTCTAATATTTTTGAATAAAATTATTAATATATAATAAAATTCCCTATAAAATATAAATTTAATATTATTAAAAATATTTAATAAATTTTTTTAATAAAAATATCAATTTTAATATAATATAGATTTATATAAAAATTAAATTTAGTCTTAAAAATGATATAATTATTCTAATTTAAAAAGAATTAAGGCGGGATTAAAACAAAATACAAATAAAAGGACTAAATTGAAATTTTTCATATGACATTTACTATGTGACTGTTTGATGGTAAATCTCCTAGCCATAGTCAAACACTTTCAAGAGAGTGGAAGCTATGCATGAAGATGATATCAACTCTATCTTGTGGGTCACCTTTGGAGCTATCATAGAGCATGAATTGAAGAAGAATGTAGAACATCTAGGTCATTGTATTCGACCATGTAGTGTGAGTTTGTTTAAGGCTTCTATTAAGGTCTAAGTAGCGTATGATTTTTCCTAAGTTAGACATCCAAACCAAGTGGAAAGTGTGTGTCATGTGCCATGTTTTTTAAAAGTGACCACATGACACCTAGGAATGAAGATGATTTCTTTTTGGTAGTGACCACATGTTTGTGTGTTTTTTCAAGGATTTAATTTAATTGATTCTCTATTGTATCGACTCAATGTGAGTTTTTCTTCCACATAGTCAACAAACACTCATTTTTCAATTTAACTAGAGTGTTTTCACGTCTAAGTATTAAGGAAAGGGATTAATTTCACGTAAATTTTACTAATTTCATGAACAAATTTCATCCAAACATTTAATGAATTTGATCTCCTTTATACTTGAATTTCAATGAGAATCTCCTAATTTGCTATTTTTTCTTTTGGGTTTTTTTTTTATGTAAATGGAAATGAAAATGAAAGAACATTGGATGAAGTGCAATATAAAGATGGTAAAATTCAAGTGGTAATAGGTGTGATGATAGAAGAAGTAGAAGAAGTTATTGTAAAGTAACAAGAACACTTAAATAAATTGCAAAAAGTAAATTACAAACAAAAGTAAAGGAACTTGTAATAATAAATCAACAAAAGTAGTGACCACAAAAATTAATAGGTTTAATTGCTTACTTTTTCCTTAGTTTCGTTACAATGTGTCAAGTTGGTCCTCTCTTTAAAAAAATTTACAATTTCCTATATACCTGGTATAATTTGCCTGAATCAAGTCTCTTTTGTTAAATATATAGAAACAAAGTTAATTGTTTCTTAATGTGGCAAAAGAGTACGGTAACATTTGATTTAGGGTTTTGATTTGAGGTTTTTTTGCCGCGTTTTGATTTGGGCTTGGGGATAACCATTTCTTCCTCTTCTTTCTAGATTCAAATTGGATTCCTGTTTTTGGGATTTTTGCATTTTGATTCGCATTTGAGATGTAGGTTTTCTGAAATTTGGAATTTAGGGTTTTTGATTATGCAAGTTAGGGTTTTAATTGTTCTCTAATTTTGGGCATTTCTGTTTTGTTATCTGAGTTTTGTGAATTGGGATGTAGGACTTTCATTTCAAATTGTATTTTTGGGATTTCTATCAATGCAAGATGAACAACACTGATTCAATGAGGTACATACTTGACTTAGGGCATCACATATACCTCCCCTTTGTAATCACTTTACATTACATTTAAACATCTGTAAACCTTAAAATATTAGTTTTGCCATGTTATCATACTCTTTTGCCACATCAAAAAACAGTTAACTCTGTTTGTGCATATTCAACTGAAAGAACTTGATTGAGACAAATTATACCATGTGTGGACGAAATTGAAACTTTTTTAAAAGGAAGGATCAACTTGACACATTGCAGTAAACCTAGGGACAAAGTAAGCAATTAAACCAAATTAATATTGGATTAGTCATTTTTCCTATTCGCGGCATTTTGAAATGTATGTTTTGTTCCACGATTTGTCACAATTGTAAAATACAAAATAAACCCTATTTATATTTTCTGACATTCCTCGTACAGTTACAATATTTAAATTCAAATTTGAACAATATTACATATAGTTGTCCTAAAACTAACCTTACCAGTTTCAAAGTTCATGTAGCTTGGAAAGTTGATATTCGCTAAGTTTTCTAGAGTAATTGTTGCTTTGTCCATTTCTTCGATTTTCTTCTTGGTTTCGATCAATAGTTGCTTCATGACTTTCATTTTCTCTCGATCAACTTTTAAACAAGAGGTTAGTAACTAGCTTTTAATGAGCTACTTGCCTATTTTATGACATTCATCTCATTAAGAAGCACTTGATTAATTGTGTCTTCACTCACCCCATCTTTGTAGAATATAATCATTTATGGTTCACAACTAGTGAAGTTCGGAAAGCACAAAATTTTTTGATAACTCCTGAAGACTTTATTATCCTACACCAATAGTGTCTCTATAAAATTGGGAACTAACAGCAGAATAAGAATCTGATTAGCTTTGAGACCTACATTCACTAAGGGTGCAAATCCCATACTTGTGTATAAGCAAGAATATCTCAATGGTTATTGACTACACTTTGATAACATTATTAGTGTTTGGGAGATAATATACCTGAAAATGTTTGGCAGCACCTCTAACAATGTTTACCTGAAAGAGTCGAAAAAGAAAACAGTTATACTTAGATAAAGATTAAGACTCAACCTGAATGTAAAAAGAGGTGTATAACTTAATATACCAAAGCAAAAACAAAATCAGCAAAAAAATAAAAAAATTCCATCTAACCCTGTAAAATACAAAAAAAACAAGAGACGGCAAAGCAGCATTACCTTCACAATATCACGATCATTCCATGGCCTTTTATTAGATCTAAGACATCCATCTTCTCCAAGACATGTACACGACCCACCTAAAAGTTCTGGCAACTAGCAGTGTACATATTTACAAACCATAGATTATTAGACAACAATTTGATTAAAAATTACACGTAGACCCAGGTTCAAGAACCTGCAAATGGTTTTCGCATCAAGAAACTTCTGTGTAGCATGCCAGAGCATCTTCTTAAAGCCCAGACCGGCATTGCTGAGATACATTCGGTTTAATGTCTGCAATGAATGTTGATGATTCTAATGCACACATGAAGATGAGGGGAAAATAAATTGCTTTGGGAAAGGGAAGGATGAAAACCTCAGGATAGTAATTGTATATATTTTTATGGCAGCTAAAAGACTTGCACCAGTAGGAGATAAATTTTTTATTGCCTATATTACAAACATCATCAAGTTAAAATTGAAAAATGTACAAAAAACGATGAAGATACTGAAATTGTGAAATACCTTATTAAGTACAACAAACTATAAGGAATACAAACACCTTAACCAAGTTTCATTGATGAGACACATAATTTTATAATAAACTTGAGTGACACAATACAAGTTACCAAGCTCTGTACGTCCAATATTGTTGTGGTTGATGAAATCCTTCTTTTGGCTGCAATGGAACATGCTGGAAACTTTTCTTGCAGAGCCCTCTCGAACTCTTGGACATGACATTTCAAATATCTATCTATTGTGGTGATACACATCAACCTACTTGGATGAGCTTTCCCAAGCCTTTCAATGTAAACTGCTCTACCTTCCTTATTAACTCCGTGATACCCGAGAGGGTAATGCTGCAACACCTCTTCCAACTCTTCAAATTCAAAATTTAGTAATTCAACTGGCCAAACATTGGTGACTGAGTTAGCTACAAATATAAAACCAAACTGGTTAATTCATGTAACTAAATTAGCCAATTTCATAAAAAAAATCAGATTGGTCCAAGCAAGGATTAATGAAAACTGAACAAGGAAAAAGGAATTGGTTTGCAGATGCAGCTTTGGATTCTCGTCAAATAATTAATTTGGACTGTACTAGTCACAATGCAAATCTCACAGCTGCAGGGTGTATGTAATAGGTTGTTTTTCAATGTTTACTCAAACTGATATTGCAAAGGCAGCAGATCAGATTTGCTTGCTGCAGTCCAGACCTGTCTTCGTGCTTGTCGTTTATCACTTTTCCCCACTTCCTAGGAGACTACCAATGATAGATGAGGTCTCTGAACTGACTGCACCTTCAAATCACCTCACAAGAAAACAATTACGACAGTTTTAATAACAATTAATACTTCCAGTAGCGCCAAATAAAAACCAGAAGGACTGCACCAGCACTGACATTTGATCAAACAGTTTTGGTGCTAGAGTTTCAAGAATTGGAAAATAAGCAATGAACAGGTTATGAAACAGGATTAAGATAGGCTTTAGTGTGGATTACAAAAGCAATCAAAGACAACAAGTTGCAGCTGAAACGAAAATTAAACTCACTTTTCAGATTTCCCAAACTGTTTGAGAAAATGCTTCAAAGATAAATCAGTTTAGGAGTAGAAATTCTGGTTCTGGTATGTCAGATTTCAAAAAAATGGGTTGCACTGGTCCAATTAGCTTCTTACTTGTATTCCAAAATCTTTTGAATGTATTGTTTATGTTATTGGAACCAGGCTTTTGCTACAACCCTTACTCAAAGATCAATGCACAAATCAGTTTTAGGAAAATCTGTTGCAGCAACTTGTGTTGACCAAAACTTGCCTAAAGTGGATGAGTTGAGTAGTGAAAATGCACAGGACAATATAAACTCAAGTTAATTTTGTATGAACATGTTTATTTTATGAAAACAAAGTTGTTTGAGCAGCTTTTCAGTTCAGATTCACCTTAAGTGACATTTTGACTTATCCAAGTCCTTATGAATTCAAAACAAGAAACACTACTATCCAAATTTAGGCACAGAAATTCAAATGCACTTTTTACAATTAATTTGACTCTAAAAAAGCAATTTAAAATTGCTCGATTCAGCAGAATGATACAATAGATGGTTAGCAATTATTTTAGTGCTAAAACCAGAATTGATCATAGCAATCAGATTTAACAAATATAAAGCAGATTGGCCAACTGTTATACCAACAACTTTGAGTGCTTTTCTCAAGGTGCAACCAAGCTCTTGCTTTAGCAACTCCTAGCTTAATTGGACTGCACCTATTAAGTACTCAGACCAAAAGAACAGAACCACTTCTGTAGTGATGCTACTGGTTTGATTTTTTTTTTTTTGAAAACAGATTATAGAAATTATCCAGCAATTAAGTCTGATAATACTAGTTATATACGAATATATTAGAAATTTCTTCCATGGAGTAAAAGTATCTTTCTTCTAACATTCACACCCTAAAAATAATGTAAGTGGGTGTTAAAACATAAAAAAAGAGAAAATAGCCAATAATTCTTAATAACATCAAATAGACAGTGAAGATAATTTATATATACATAGGCAATCTTACTTATCAAATACCTCAACTGAATAGAATCATTCTATCACGTTAAATCACTTACATATTAATAATCTACACCATCTAGAGGGACACCTAATTTTGGCAACTAACAGCAGAATAACAATCTGATTAGCTTTGAGACCTACATTCACTAAGGGTGCAAATCCGAGACTTGTGTATTTTCGATCGATCAAGCAATATAAGACTTGATCTTCGATCGATTATATATAACTTACCTTACCAACTTTTGGTCTTACAAGGACTCTTAATATCTTGAATAATTTCTTCCTATTTCTCCATGTCCTTAACAATATTATATAAATTAAATATATAATATTACATTTAAATACAATAAACCACAAATTAAAAAGTTTAAACAATTTATTTTAGTAAGATCGATTTCTTAATAATTCAATTTTAAACTATATAAGTTTTTCACATTAGAAAAAAAATTGTCAAGTCTCACTCTTAAATGTAATGTTATAAACCTTCTAAATATAGTGATTTAAATTAAAAAGTATATTTTAAAATACAAAAATATAAAAGTTTATGGAAACAAAATAGAAATAGCATAACAACTAGAAAGAGAATAGTTTAATAGTAAGCATTTCATGTATATTTATCATAACTTTAATAGTTATTTTCTATTATTAGTTTCTTTATTTCAAATTAAAAAGATGTATAAATATTTTGATAAAATAAGTAACAAAACCAATTGATGTAAAACAACTTAATTATACATTAGTAGCTATTTCATGTTATTTATGGCAACATTGCAGACCTTGTCCAATAAATTCAAATTTTGACTCAGTGAGTCACTTAAGGAATACTTCACCTTATGCTTGAAACCACATAAAAAGCATAAGAGGTATGAAAAAAGAGAGAAACAAAAAGCATGTAAGAAAAGACTAGGACACTCGTATCCTAAACACACCATATGTGACTTTCCCCTTCATTTCTTCTTCGTCCTTTTCTGTAGATTTTGCGATGTTAAATTTCATGAATAGCTATTTATTTTTATTTTGAATTAAATGTAACTCACTATATTTATATATAATATTATATTACTCTTCTCATTTATGTTTATTTTTTATTATGTTCTGATAAATTAGTCCAAGTCATAAGAGGTTACAAAATTTTATGAAC
The DNA here is from genome assembly GCF_029865625.1 of Vigna umbellata. NCBI lineage: Eukaryota > Viridiplantae > Streptophyta > Magnoliopsida > Fabales > Fabaceae > Vigna > Vigna umbellata. The sequence continues at coordinate 87,959,333 of NC_142165.1, read as the reverse complement.
ATCTAATACCAGACAATCAATAAATTATTTTTCTAAAAATGAATAATAACTTAAAACGTTTCTTTGTTTTTGAAAGAAATGGTTCACTTTATCTCAGGTTATATATTGGTTAGGGAACTTTTAAAAGCTATTATTTTTTTCAACTTTTTTTTTTCTGCATGTGGTAATTCCTCTTTACATTTTATAAAAGGTATTCACAGAGTATAAATGTGTTTAATATCTTCAAATATATAAAAAAATGAACACTTTTCTATTACTTTCTTTACTTCCGTTGTTGCAAAATGAACAGGTAGAGCTCTCTCTTCAACTGGGAGGAAGAAATTCAATTATGAGATCTGGTTTTGGCTGTTAGCAAATGTTCTGGTATGAATTTTTTGTTTTAAAATTAGACATTCCAATGAATTATAACTTTTACCATTTTTTTTTGAAAATATTTATTTACATTTCATCTTTACTGTTGTTTAGATTATTTTAATTAATATTTTAAATATTTATATTTTTAAATTTCTCTTTTAGTATACTAACTCATATGAAAATCAATGTGGCTTTAATACTTTTGTAATACATTGTCTCTCCAACAATTGAACGTACAGGAGCTGAAAGATTGGTATATGAAAAAAATTAAGGCCCTGTTCGCATGACTGTTCATGCAAATTTGCGGGCGATTTATAAACCCCATGCTGTTCGTTTGTGAGAAAAAGGATGGATCACGACAGATTTGTGGAGATTTGCGGGATATACTCAATTTTGGTCACTCTCAATTTCGAAGAGATTTGTGTGGATTGTTTGGAAAAAGTCCTATGTGCCCTTACCGTATTACCTAAATTCTATAAGTGTACGTTGTTGAGAGCTATGGAGAGTGCCTTGCTGTTTTGCTGAGACGAGGAAGAGGAAGTGGTGAGGTAAGTAGAACCTATTGTCATGTATATGGTGGTTTGCATTTGCAGGTTTGTAGACTGGGAGGAAGAATGACGTTGTGCGTGTTGATGGCAAGAAAAATCAAAGGCTTGAAGAAGAAGATGAAACCGCGTGCGTCAGAGGCGAAGAAGACGATGAAGAGTGTTTAAATGGAGGGTTCGTAATTGATTACACCAGAGACGTAATCGGTCACGTCAATATGAAGAGTTTTCAAATGGTTCTGTAACCGGTTACGACAAACTGTAACCGGTCACGGCAAAGTATAACCGGTTACATTTTTGTGTATTTTAAAAATCTTTCTTATAATTGTTTTTTTCTAATATTAATATACTTGCATCTTTAAATTTAATATATTGTTAATACTACATTTTAAAATTAATTCATTTTACTAAATTATAATTTTAATAATATTTAAACAAAAATTTTATAAATTATACACCATTTTTTTCTCTTTATAAACATTTTTACAATTAAATATAACATTAATAAATAACATTTTATATTTATTTTATAAAGAGGGACATTTTGGTCATCCTTATTTCATACCAATTATACTAATTTTTAAAATCTATCACATCATCCAAACCCTACACTAATTTCACAAACTTTACTTCCAAATTCACTCTCAATTATCCACAAATCCACTCAAAAAAACAACTACAAACTTATCCTCAAATCCACTCAAATCCATTAAATCATCTCCCCCAAATCATCTCTCTCAAATACACCCAAAAGAACACACCTTCCTAATATCATAATCAATAGTTAGACTGAGATTAAATAGTTTTATTTAATAGTTAGATTGTTTTGGAAATCACAATTTTTATTCTTTATCCATTTGTATTTATTTTCATTACTGTATTTATATCTATTATAAATAAAAGAAATTACATTATAAGTCTCATTTTTTTTACTAGTACATAATCAAACCAATTTTAATATTTAAAAAGATTTAAAAAATAACGTCTTACAATTATAGTTTTTAATTATATTATAATTTATGATGTTTTTTAAAAGTAAAGTCCAAAACATTAGAAATAATTAAATTCAATTTAATATAAATATATAATTTAAATTAAATTAATTGATTAAGTAAGAAAATAAAATAAAAGATAATTATACATAAAGTTTTTTCTAAATACTGATTTAGAAAAAGAATGAAAATAAAATAATATGAAATAGAAAAAACTCTTAATTTTAAAATTCAAGAATAACGTAAATATATATACAAATAATGAATAAAATAAAAGAGTCACATGAGATAGGTTTTTAAAGTCAGTAATACTGCAAGCAGACACTAGAATTCGCCGTGAAAACTGTCCATTGCTTTTTATTGGAGAGCCAAAACCGAAGAGATGATAAGAGAGAAGAAATTTGATCCTTTTAAGGTACCCAATAGAAAAAAAAGAAAAGTAATATCTAAATATGAATTTCGGATATCTGATTCAGGCAGTTCACGCTCCGCGTGAGTGGCATTTCGGTAAATGTGGTGCCCAAAAGATCCAAATATGAAGCCTTTTTCCGATATTTACATAATCAATGACGTGTTTGAAAATTGCTAGTCCAACGCGCTACACCCTTCTCGAAAACAAACACAGAAACCCCCAATCTGAGCCGTCCAATGTTTCCACGTCATCGATCCCCGTCTCTCCAAATCCAACGGTGGGAATCGCTACAAGACAAAACGCCCCGAACCACAAAGGCTAAGCCCACCTGAACCCTAGGTCAGACCCAAACCGCGAGCCCGTTTGCCCAGACACAATGAGAAAGAGGTTTATCCCCCCAATTCGCCTCCTCTCTTACCAATGAGAGAGAAATTATAAAACACAGACCTAGAGAGAGAAACACATACAAACCTAAACTCTCCAAAAACACCAAAACCAAAACCAAAACCATCACCGGGCTTCAATTTCCCACACTGCACAAACCATCCGGCGCTCTCTGCACTTCAATCCAATTTCATTCATCACCAATCTACGAGACAAACGCGCTTTTGGGGGTTCATAAAAGCACTCCAACTCTCACCCTTTTTCTTTTCTTTTCTATTCTACCCATGCTTTGCCAAGGTTGTGCCTGAAACGCTTGCGGTGTCGTTTTGTATGAGACATAGGATTTCCTATTTGATGGACGAGATCTGGGAGCGGGCTGTGGAGACCGCCTTAGACGGCGAGAAGGACCATGCGTCCGCCCGGACGCTAACCCTAGACGGCGCCGTTAAGTGCGTGCAGGGACGCTTACCTCCTCCGACCCTACTTGAAAGGTTCCAGAACCTTCAGCACCTTTCCATCGCAAACGTTGGTGTTTCAACGTTGGAGCAGTTTCCGCGGCTCCGGAATCTGCAAAAGCTGAACCTCTCCGACAACCGGATCGCTGGAGGGTTGGAGTTTCTTGTCCAGGCTGGCCTCGATTCGCTGCGTGACCTTGATTTGTCGAACAATCGGATTCAGTACATTGAGGATCTCGCGCCGCTGGCGCAGGTCAAGCTGGTTTCGCTGGATCTGTACGAGTGTCCCGTGACGCGTGTGAAGGATTATCGATCTAGGGTTTTTGGGTTGATTAAGTCGCTCAAGTACTTGGATAAGATGGATGCGGAGGAGAACGAGAGGCCTGAAAGTGATGATGAAGAAGAGGAGGAAGAGGAAGAGGAGGAGGAAGATGACCCTGGGAGTGGCGAGATTGACGGAGAAGAAGATCGACCTCATGGTATTAACAATGGACACAGCGAGGGCGTTGATGGTGTTGTTGATGCTGATGAGGAGGAAGAGAGTGATGCGGATGAGGAGGAGACGGAGACGTCGAGGCGGGTTACCAATGGCGATAATCACCGGGAGAATGGATTCCGTGTTGTGCCTGTAGAAGGGGATGACGTGGAGGAGGACGATGACGAGGATGATTCTGGTGAGGAAATTGATGAGGAGGAGGGCGATGATGATGATGTGGTTGAGGTTCATGAGATTGAGGATAGCGACGATGAGGATGGAGTGGAATATGATGAGGACGATGACGATGATGACGACGATGAGGAGGAGGTGGATAATGATGAGGGTGATTTTGCGGAGCCGGAGAGTACTGGGAGGTTAACGAGTACCGAGGGCGAGATTGATGGACATGAACAGGGGGAGGAGGATGGAGATGAGGATGATAATGGGGAGACCGGGGAAGATGAGATGGGGGTTGAAGACGATGGCGATTTTGAAGATGACGATGAAGTGAGATATCCCTTCTGATTTACTTTGATTTTGTTTAGTGCATGCTATAATTTGGTTTTAAACTTTTATTTGTTTCATTTTTTGGAATTTTTCTGCGTTTTTTTTTATATTTTGCTGTTTATTTCTTCTTCTTTTGATGTGGTCAGATTTCCAAGTTGGGGGTGGTCTCTATTTGCTGATGCTTGCTAACTGGATTCATTGTTGTCTGTTTGGTTTAATTTATTTACACTGTGATGTATATTTCCGTGCGTGGAGTTTGGGTTGATGTTTGTCTTGCATGTTTTGTACTTTAAAAATTAGATATTTTTTTATATTATCCTTAATAATTCGATGATCTTGGATATTTGTTTTTTTACATTTATTGCTTATTTTCAAGCATTTTGTCATTGCTGTATCTGTTTTACAAAATGCATGTTAGTGTTGCTTTGCTACAAACTTTATTGTTGATATTTGTCTGATTCCCACTGCCTTTTCCATGTTTATAGTTCACATCAAATGCAGGAATTGGAATGGAGTGGACTCTTGCAGATAAGGGAAACAGTGTAGTAGTATTAGTTGCAATTGAACTTTTGATTATTAATGACATTATTTTGATATTTTTAGATCTCTTGAAAGCTTCATAATTATTTATATATTTAAAATAACTTTCTGATATCTTAATACTTGAAATTCCTCTAAGTTATAGGTATATCTTTCTTATGTTTTAATTGATGTCATTGTCATAATAAAAAGCACGTATTTTACCGTCATTTTTAAGAATTTTTACCATTTTTATGTCTTTTTTTTTCGTCTAAAACATGAAAAGTGTGCTAATGCATCACTATAGGGTTTGGCACCACTAAGTCATACCAATCATTTACCACACCAGTGAATATTTTAAGCTTTTTTTTTTATTTGGGTTCTTTGCTCTTTTTCTTTTCATAAAATGCAACACTGGGTACGTGTTTTCCGTAAAGTAGTTTTTTTTCTGCCCATATAATTTTTTTTTTGTATTTAGGATTAGGATGTTCTATTGTTGGCACATGCTCAGCCTTTCCCAAGTCTGTGCTATGTCATACCGTGCTTCTGATCTGTTACTTGGTTTCTTTGGAAATTAAGATATTTAGATAATTTGGTTTGGGTGCATATTAGTATACTCTGGATGGTGAGAAGTCTAGAGTTTTCATCTTTTTAGTTTTCTGATTTTACCATGTTTCATTTCTTCTTGTCTAACCCGTGTGATAATTCATGAATTTTACAAATAATGTTTGAATGGCGAGCTCAGCCTTTCCCATGTAGTTATAAAACGTTCATTAAACATTGTAGTTATTTTGTTTGGCGGTGTTAATGTAAAATTTATGGACGTATGGGTAAGGGTGGTGAAAAATATTATTTGTTTTATTTACTGTATATTCCTGATTATTGTTGGAAGTATCTCAGTTTTTTAACCAGACTTTTAATGTTGTTGGAATCACAGGAAGAAGACTATGGTGGTGGGTACCTTGTTCAGCCAGTTGGACAGTCTGATGCTCTGAATTCTGGAGTTGTTGCTGATGTGGATGGTGGAAATGATGAGGGTGAAGAGGAGGATGAAGTTGATGATGACGATGAAGATGTTCAGGTGTTACCTCCTGACTCATCACACCTGAAGAGGAAGAGGAATGATGAAGAGGAGGATGATGAGGAGAGTGATGATGAAGATGTGGTAGCATTCACTAAGTCATCGAAGAAGCATCATTGAGCAACATCATTCTTAATATATAAAATGTTCTTGTTCTGTTGATGGCTTCCATGTGTGGGAAGCAGAGAAACCTCAGTTTTAGATAGAACAATGATTAGCTTTTAGGAGTTTAGCTGTGATGGACAGAGGACACATTAGGGAAAAGAATTGTATGTTGGGTGGAAATATGTTTAGTTCAAAAAGTCGTTAGTTTTTTTTCCCTCTTGCCTTTCACATATAGCCGTTACTTTATTAAATATTCAAATGGCAGTTATAAGAGGTTTACCGCTCATGTGCTCGATGCTGGTATTGGCTTGTAAAGGAACTGGCTGGTGCCTGGGGGAAAGGGTGGGAACTTTTTAAAATTTTTTCAAATCTCTAGTTTATTGGAGTACTTTTTTGGTGAGAGAAAAGGGAAGAACTTGTAAAAACCTGTAGATAGTTCTTATGAAAATGATTCTTATCTATCAAATTTGGTGACTTACTATTGTGTAATGACGTGTACACTTCACAAATTATTGCTGTTACGTGGATTTATTCCAGTTTTTGCTTGCATTTATTTGGATTGCAATCACCAAATTTTGGTCCAGTTGGAGTAGTCAACTGACAGGTAATGTGCAAATGGGTCCCTACTATTGGGTTTTTATCTAATTTGCCATTTTCATGTTTTTATCCATTCTTTCTATTGAAAATTACATCTTGCCACTTGTTCATAATCTTCATTTGGACGGTGAGATCAGTAGTGTTTATGCTATTGGATTTATTTTTCCCAATGGAACCCATCCAATAAGAATCTATTAACGTTCATTCCACTCCTCAACACGGCGTTTCCTAAGTTTTTATATTTTGGCATCGGACCATCTTGTATTATAAATAATGTGATTAATAAATATGATTCAAAATTATTTTAACCCAGTCTTGAAAACTTGGAAATCATTAGTTAAATCATATTAACTAAAATAAAATATAAATATCTTAAATAAATAGATTGATATAGAAGTGGGTGACATGTTCTTAGCTTACATCTAATCAAAATGGTAATTGTTCAACTTTTTAAGCTGAATTTGTTATATGTGAGAAAAAAGCTTCACTTTGTTACTTGGTCAAAGATAGTAGGTTAATTGATTAAGTGAAAGATGAGATATTGGCTTAAAAGAACAGTCTATTGGATAATCTTCTTATGCTGTCAAATATATCTTACAAAATCTTTCACAAACAATTCAAGTCTTTAAAGTATTTGATATTTTAAAAAGTACTTATTCTCTATCAGTTGGATAAAATAATTGTATATTTACAGAAGACAAAGTTAATTAATATTATAATAATAAACGTTATAAATATATCTTGGAAAATATATTATTATTTTTGAGTTTTTACTTGAAGAAATTTGGATCATATATCTAATTATATGCTAATTTTAAATTAATTTTTTCAGCTTAATTGTAAACCATCTTAAAACAGTTTGGTTGACATAATTTCATACTAATTTAATAAGTATAGACCAGATATATGTAGAGTTAATAAGTTGTATTCGGTCAGAAACAATAAGTCATATATTAAAGAAATACTTGGACATATCAAATACGGATAATAACATTTGTCACAAACGCACTTTTGCAGCACTTCACACCTGATGATTCCATTTCTTTCTTTCTTACTCTCTGCCTCTTTTCTTTTTTCTAAGTATCGTCTTTATTTTATTTTTCCTCTCTTATTGTACTATGACCATAAGTAGAAACAAGTTTCACTATCTTGACCTATTTAGAATCTGGTCAATTTTATAGATTTAGATAAATAGACCATGTTACATACTTTTAACAAAATCTACAAAGTTTGATGTTCAGTCCTCAATAGAAAATATTGTTTATAATTAAAATGGAAGAATTTAATATCTAATATTATATTACTAGTTTAACGACTAAAATACCATGTATCTAACTTGTGCCAAATTGATACAAAATGCAATGTTTTGATTGTTTTTAATGTACTATCTTAGTTATTCTTTAGTAAGTAGTTTTAAAATTCATCTGATAATTGAATAATTTAAAACATTGGTTATTTCAAATGCAATATTAATAATTTAAAATTAAAAATGTTCAAAATAATAGTGAAGATGCAGTGTCATAATTTTATGATTTTCAAAACTAAAATAAAACATAACTTTTTAAAGTTTAAAAATGCACAAAGGTGTAACGTAGTATCGTCTACTATTCCTCTTGCAAGTCTCCTTCTCTTCATATCCTACATTATCATATGTTCTCAAAAGTTCATTATCGTAACAATATAAAAAAAATACATAAAGTATGCTAAAGACAATTTAAAATTTATAAGTTTTAAATAAAACAAAATTATATATCTACATATAATATATACGAAATAAAATCTATAGATAAAATAATTTTTATATATATGAATTTCACTTGAGGTCTTTGGCATTCAATTTGATGCATTGTCCGGTGTGGTTTATCATGCTTAATAATTGTTTAAGACATCATTAATTTTCGATGTAGTTTTGGTGCTGACATGGTTTTATTGTGGCTATGTTATTTGAAGGGAAGAGAGGCACATTCTGAGAAATTTTATTCTGCTTATTCTTTTGTTGGAATTCATTGTCTCTTTGACAAGTGCAAAACATATGGTAAGTCCAACCTAAATTTGTTGTTTGTTACCCTAGTACCAGTCTCTGTTTTACTTGGTTTTTATGGTGGAATAATTCTGAAAATCCGTCTAGTTTCGGTGTTGAAGTTTGGGCACATGAGTTTTGATTTACTTGCTTATGAGGTAACTGATGGAACTTTGACTATCTGCAATGTTCCAGAGAATCTTTCTACTAATGAGATATAATGTAGAAAAGAACATAACTTAAATTTATTGTATTGCTGTCTAATTCAATTACTTATATTTTCTATCGTAGCCACAGATGTTCGGAGTAGCATGCCTTGTCCAAAAATGATGTAATCGAATCAAGTGGTCGAATCAAAACATTTTAGAAGATAAAAAGCTTTAGTTGTAGGATTGCAATGAACTAAGGTTAATTTTTTTAATACTCAAACATGGTATTTTGATGTAATTATTTTTTATGTTTAATGAGAGATACTGTTTGCTAATTTATTTTGTAGTATCATTACATTTTTTATATATTTTAAACTTTTATTATTATTATTTTTATTATAAAATTATAAATATATGTGGATAATAATAAATAATAAAATATTTAAATTATGACTTTTGATAATAGTAAGGTATATTATTACATACAGATTTGGAAATAAAAATATATAGTTTTTTATTTGAAAAGGTATATTATCAGCTACAGATTTATATACAAAATAATTTGGATAAAATTAACTCAGCATTAGCTATGAAAATTTTGTATGTAACACATCTAACATTATTTATGATTTTTTATGTAATTTATATACTAATTATTCTATATGTAATATACTCAAATAATTTAGGGGAATAATGAAGTATTACAATGGATAAATATTTTAAAATAATGAGATTGAGTATATTAAATGATTAAAATAATTTAATAATATAAATAAAATTTGTTAAACACGTCTCATTGTCTAAAATATTCACCATATCTCTAAAACTCATTCCTCTGAGTTCTCTCTCCCTTCTCTCTAAGATACTTAGCTCCTAAGACATCTATATAGGAGGTGCTTAAAAGATCACGATAGTGAATTCTTCACTTTTAGTTGACCAATCTTTCATAAAAGTAAGTCAATTTCTACTAATTTTCTTTGGTTTTTAGTTTAAGATACATGTATAGAGGATGATTGCCTACACGTGTCATTTGATCTCTGTATCTAGTTCCTTGTCAACTAGTGGTCATAACGACATACTTTGATCATAATTTCATTGTTTGTAGCACAATTAGTGTCCTTGGATTTGTAGAAGCTGTTTGAGGGTTCTATAGAGTTGTGGGTCTTCAAACAGACAAGGGAAGCTAATATTGTCCTTAATTTCGTGTTATGATGCATGAGTTTATGTTTGCTATGTTGTGAGGATGTATGTTGGTTGAATGTGTTATGATTGAGATGATTGTTGTGTAACTTTTATATGCTGATGAATAATGTAGGTCATGTTTGAGAATTGGTATTGGTTTGAATGTTTCATGCTTTTGTTTTGGAGTGTAAATGGTATGGATTGATGTAGTATTGGGAAATAGAGCGTAGGCTGAGTTATAGGTTGGTTTTTGGTTTTAAAAGGAGGTTTTGATAGGTGAGAAGTTCAGATAATAGTCAAATTGGAAAACTGTGTTTTTGGGTCTCTTTTATAGTCATTTGAAACTTGTTTAAGCTTTGAGTTAAGTGAAATCTGAATTAGAACTAGTATGTAGTTGATAGGTTGAGTTTGTATGGTTTTTGATTGAGTTTTAGGGGTTTTGACTAGTGAAATTCTAAAATAGAGGGTTTGTGTTAAAGAAGAGGGTTTGAGGTATGTTGTTAGATCAATCCTGACTTGTTTAGACCCTTAGGTTTCCAAGTTCTGTGTTAGAAAGTATGGAATTAAGTTTAGGCACTTTGAGTTGGTTTAGTTCACCTAGTTTCTGCTCTAATGAGCAAAGTGATATTTCATTTTAACCATAAAAATGTTTTAACATCAATTCTAGTGTTTAAGAAACCTATTTGATCTGTTGGATGAGTCACAGGTGCAACCAAACCAGAAAAATAATGTTAAATGTCAAAACTGAAAGGGATAGTCGATTATCTTACTTGATAATCGATTATTTCAATCAAAATGTCATCTTTTCTTCAAAACTCTCTAGAATAATCGATTATCACACATGATAATCAATTATTTCATTTAGAAAGTCTCCTTTGCATGATTTTTCTTTGGAATAATCAATTATCAAGTGTGATAATCAATTATCTTTAAAAAAGAACTTAAAAATTTAAATTTGTTGGACTTTTTGTTTCTAAGTTCTTATATGTTTCCTTTGCTTTGGAATCCTTATTTGGGTGAATTAGTTTATAAATTTGTTACACTTAATTGATTTGAATAAATGAATATATTTATGGTTTATGAACATTTTATGTATATGTTTATGGTTTATGAACATTTTAGTTGTTCCACCACCACAAGTGTACAACTCGTCATAGTTCGACAATAACGCATGTATCCAGATTTTAAGTCGAGATGTATTACCTATTTAGGTGTTGCATTTAGTTTGAACTAAAAATATAATGTTACTTTGTGAATGTTGTGTTAGCATCTTAATATTACCTTACCCTTTTATCTTAGATTGTTTTCTTTCTCTTTTGCAATGATTACTTTAAATGGTGTGAAGTTGGAGGGAAGTCCTTCCAATTGATTCAGCTTTGGCGGGCAAAACAATGAAATAGTTAGGTTTTAATTCTATAAACGTAAGTCTTCAACTTTATAAATCAAAAGGTTTCTAGTTAGTTATCGTATTTGTACCACTTATTTTAATAATTTTATATTAGTAAAATAAGATATTACATATTGTTTTGGATGTATTTTTTTTACGAATTTTATTATTTGTGAAAAATTTTGTATGTAATATTATTTACAGAAATTTTTTTATATGTAAGTTTAATTATGCCTGATTTTGTTTTTCCATATATAATCCGTAGATAATATATAATTACTTATAGATTTTATACATTACATCTAGATTTTGTTTCCGAAAAAAATCAATTTCTTTTGTAGTGTTAAATCCAGTTATAAAAACAAACAAAACTTTAAAGCAATTCTTCAACTATCAAGAACAATAAGAGATAGCTGCAGAATTTAAAAGCAATTAAAAATACCACAAATTGGACAAGAAACATAAACGGTAATGCAGAAAGATAAAAGAAACAAAAATTAAAGGCAAACACAAATTAAATGGCAGTATTTAAAGACAAGAGAAATTAAAGACTATTAATTGGAAAAGAAATTTAAAAAAGAAAGTGCATTCTGTATTGAATTTGAATTTTACAAAAAATTGGAATGTATACAAGTTTTATTGAACTTCATCTTTTTGATCTTCAACCTTAATTAGTTTAACATTTTTGTAACATACTTTACAAATGAAGAATAAAATGGAGAGAAATTGAAGTTAGTTAATTATAAAGCTGTTGAAATTGTTATAACCTTAATTCTGAAGCATCTTTAACACAAAATGATAGAAATAACAAAGATATACTTTCAAAAATGTATGTTTAAGACTCGCACAGAGAAGGAAACCTATGCAATATATTGAATACCATAAAAAAACACGATCTTGATATTGTGCATCATCATTTATGGTATCTAACATTCAATATACTAATGTATAGCTTTTTTCTCTCTCTTTATTTAGTCACTCATAAGTTTTGTAAATTTAATAATTAAGGTTGGCACTTACGTATATAACAGGTAAAACTGTTTTCCATGAGTATTTTTCTAGCCATACAAGTTACAAGATATGCAAAAGAAGCAGAGAAGAAAAATATAATGAAAAGGTTTATTTGGAATTGAAAATTTGGGGGATGGGATGGGAGGTTGAGAAATCTATTTGTGGTTAAAATTTGTAAGGTAAGATGGATGATAGAAGGAAATGATGGGTGTTGATGATAAAATAAAGACCAGTCAGAAAATGGTAAATCTATAAATGACATGAACTAAATAAGAGGTGCTAAGGGCCCTCCTTTGTAGGGAAGGAATTGTGATCGATTCCTTTTGTATTACCACTTTTTCACCAATGCAATAGTTTCTTCCATTTCGTTCTTTCGATAATCCTTCCAGGTATTACCATTTCTCTTCCCAAACCATTTTCTCATTTCTTTCTTTTAATCTCTTTTCTCACAGGGCTCAAGCTTCGTGAAAAAAAAGGAGGGGAAATCCTGGTGTTCCGGCATTTCGTGGTTTTCAACGTATAAACCATTTCGCCGGAACCCAAGGAATAATGTCTTCCCCTAATAAGAAATCTGAACCCCATAACAACACACCCGATGACGCCACCCCCGACGACTCCACCCCCGACAACTCCACTCCCGATGACTCCACACCGGACAATGCCACGCCCGACAATGCCACGCCCGATAAATCAAATGGATCACATAAAGGTTCCTCATCGTCGTCCACTCATTCACCACCGACCAAAGAGGCACATAAATCGCTGTCGCATGAAAAGCTGACAGAGTCAACGAACGAGGATGGCACCAATAAAGCAGCATTGGGAGCGGGGATCGGAGTTGGGTTTGTCATTCTGGTGTTGCTCGTTGTGTGTTTGGTTTGGTGTTGCAGGAGGAAGAAGCGAAAGCAGAATAAAAACTACTATTACGCATCTCCTTCTAAAGGAAAAGCAGGTAACATTTGAATTTAGATGTTGTATTCAGATTCTCATCTGATAATTACGTTGTCTGAAATAACATTGGGTTTAAGTTAGTGATTGATGATTAATAAGGTATAAAATGATTTGTTCAGCTAACAATTATTACAACACTGGACAACAATCTCTTCCTCATTGGCAACCAGGAGCTGGTCCTCATATGGGGGAGCATGTTGTGAGGGTTCAACAACAGCAACAACAACAGGGGATGGGGATGGGGATGGGGATGCAGATGGGGATGCAGATGGGAATGGGAATGGGTCCTCCTAGTGGTGGCTGGGGAACATCACATCCTCAAATGAGCAGTGGTGATATGAGCTCTAATTATTCAGCGGGTATGGGTTCCTCATCGCCAGGCCTTCCTCTCACGCTCAAGAGTGGTACCTTCACTTATGAGGAGCTAGCAGCTGCCACCAAAGGTTTTGCCAATGACCAGATTATTGGACAAGGTGGCTTTGGTTATGTCCATAAGGGAGTTTTGCCTAATGGAAAGGAAGTGGCTGTTAAGAGTCTAAAAGCAGGTAGTGGACAAGGAGAACGCGAGTTCCAAGCTGAGATTGAAATCATCAGTCGAGTTCATCATCGTCATCTTGTGTCACTTGTTGGATATTGCATTTGTGGAGGCCAAAGAATGCTGGTCTATGAATTTGTTCCCAACTCAACTTTGGAACATCACCTTCATGGTATCAACATAATTTATTGTTTTAACTCTTGTACTGAAAACACTTCTTGTTATGATTATTTATGATGAATAATAACAGAGCTTATGATTTGATGGCCACAGGTAAAGGTATGCCTACCATGGATTGGCCTACTAGAATGCGAATTGCGATTGGATCTGCCAAAGGGCTTGCCTACCTTCACGAAGATTGTAAGCATTACATTTCAATTTCTTCTGCTTATCATATTTTTTGTTTTGCTTCATTGTCTTTCTCATATTTGCAACATTTATAAATGAACTCAGGTAGCCCTCGAATTATCCATCGCGACATTAAAGCTTCTAATGTCCTTCTTGATCTAAGCTTTGAAGCCAAGGTTGAACAACATACATTTACTATTTTTTAACTACTTTAGTCGTATATCGCACATATTATACAAGTAAGTTTACACTCCAATGTGCATCTTGGTCAGGTGTCTGATTTTGGACTTGCAAAGTTGACCTCTGATACTAATACACATGTCTCAACTCGTGTCATGGGAACATTCGGGTAATTCTCCCTTCGCGCTCTAATATTTGTCGAACCATAAAGCAAGTAGAAAAGAAGAATATTAATAGTTTTTCTTATATAAATACAAAGTGCTTTTCTATAAATAGACATAATTTGTCAAAGCAGCCCTTAAAAGTGATAACGTCATTAAATATTTGTACAATGTCTGACCGAATACACGATATATCGTGTGTGGTTATCCTTAACACTCAATAACTTCATTAACTAGTGTCTTTGAACATTATACACTTACAAGCTTTTGCATAAGATAATTTGCATGAACACTGTTGTTTAAATAACCACAGATGTTGTTGATTTCACAATGTCAAATCATTCAGCATGCAGAACATATAGAAAAGAAAATAAATTCTTTTCCAATGCATGGTCTGTAAAAAAAAACAAGTGGCATAAAATCATATTCATTAATTAGTCCAACTGAATAGTTTAATTTTGTATATTAAAATAGGTACTTGGCACCAGAATACGCATCAAGTGGAAAATTGACAGAGAAGTCTGATGTTTTCTCATTTGGGGTCATGCTTTTGGAACTCATAACAGGGAAACGACCTGTAGATCCAACAAATGCCATGGAAGACAGTTTAGTGGATTGGGTTAGTACTATATATTACATTTCTATCTACAATAGTTTGAACTATAAATATATACATTTCTATCCTTTTATCATTTGGAAGAGATTTCAAATATACAGTCCATTAATCTCCCAAAAGTATAAAAGTATATACATGATGGTTCTTTTTAAAAAGGTTTATTA